>NW_006922308.1:326920-331434 GCF_000298275.1 Orycteropus afer afer | reverse complement strand
ATATCATCAGCAAATAGGGATAGTTTGACTTCTTCCTGACCATTTTGGATGCCTTTGATTTCCTTTTCTTGCCTTATGGCCCTACATAGGACTTCCAGTAAAATGTTGAATAGAAGTAGTGATAGAGGACATCCTTGTCTGGTTTTTCTTCGCAAGAGGAATGGTTTCAGTCTCTCTCCATTGACTATAATGTTGGCCGTTGGTTTTGCATAGATACCCTTTATTATCTTGAGGAATGTCCCTTCTATTCCTATGTTTCTGAGAGTTTTGGTCAGGATTGGGTGTTGGATTTTATCAAATGCCTTTTCTGCATCGATTGATATGATCATGTGGTTCTTCTTCTTTGTTTTATTTATGTGGTGGATGACAGTGATTCTTTTTCTAGTGTTGAACCATCCTTGCATACCTGATATGAACCCCACTTGGTCATAATGAATGACTTTCTTGATATGTTGTTGTAGTCATTGGCTTGAATTTTGTTGAAGATTTTTGCCTCTATATTCACGAGGGATATTGGTCTGTAGTTTTCCTTTTGAGTGATGTATTTTCCTGGTTTTGGTATCAAGGTTATGCTTGCTTCATAAAATGAGTTACGGAGAATTCCATCCTTTTCTATGTTTTTTAATAGATTTAGCAAGAATGGTATCATTTCTGCTCTGAATGTTTGCTAGAATTCTCCACTGAAACCATCTGGACAAGGACTTTTTTTAGTTGGTAATTTTTTGATGACCTGTTCAATTTCTTCTTTTGCTATGGATCTGTTCAACTTTTCCATAACAGTCTGTGTTAGTGTATGTACGTGGTGTGTTTCTAGAAATCTGTCCATTCGTCCCAGATTTTCAAATTTGTTGGAGTACAGTTCTTCATAATATCCTGATATTATCCTTTTTATTTCAGTTGGTTCTGTTGTGATGTCACCCATTTTGTTTCTTATTCATTTTATTTGTATTCTCTTCATCTTTCCCTTTGTTAAATTTGCCAGTGGTTTGTCAATTTTATTGATCTTTTCAAAAAACCAACTTCTCGTCTTGTTCATTTTTTCTATTGCCCTTCTATTCTCTGTTTCATTGATTTCTGCTCAAATCTTGATTATTTCCTTTCTTCTGGTGACTGTGGGCTTTTCTTGCTGTTCTTTTTCTAAATGTTGGAGATGTTGGTTTAAAGTGTTGGTTTTGGCTCATTCTTCTTTTTTGATATGTGCAGTTATTGCTATAAATTGGCCTCTGATCACTGCTTTTGCTATGTCCCAAATATTTTGGTATGTTGTATTTTCATTCTTGTTTTATGCAAGGAAATTTTGAATTTCAATTTTTATTTCTTCTGTTATCCAGTCTTTCTTAAGCAGGGCTTTGCTCACTTTCCATTTGTTTACTTTTTTTCTGTTGATCTTCCTATTGTTGATTTCTAATTTGATCACATTATGATCAGGGAAGATGCTTTCCAGTATATCAATGTTTTTAAATTTATTAAGGCTTGCTTTATGGCCTAACATATGGTCTATCATGGGAAAGTTCCATGTACACTGGAAAAGAATGTATATTGTGCTGTTGTTGGGTGAAATGCTCTGTAGATGTCTATAAGTTTAAGTTGGTGGATTGTATTATTTAACTCTTCTGCATCTTTGTTGAGTTTCTTTCCAGTTGTTCTATCTTTCAAGGAAAGTGATGTATTAAAGTCTCCCACTATGACTGTGGAGTCATCTATTTTACTTTTCAACTCTTTTAAAGTCTGATTTATGTATTTTGAGGCTCCCTTATTGGATCCATAGATCTTTATTATGGTTATATCTTCATGGTCAATTGATCCTTTAATCATTATATAATGTCCTTCCTTGTCTCATATGGTTCTTTTTGTCTTAAAATCAATTTGATCAGAAATTAATATTGCCACTCTTGCTCTCTTAAGGTTGCCATTTGCCTGATATATCTTTTCCCAACCTCTGATTTTCAGTGTATTTTTGTCTTTGAGTCTAAAGTGGGTCTCTTGTAGGCAGTATATTGACAGGTTTTGTTTTCTTATCCAATCTGCTGCTCTCTATCTCTTGAATGGTTCATCTAATTTGTTAACATTCAGTGTAATTATTGAAAAGTATGAATTGCTTGCTGGCATGTTGTTATGTGTTTTTCATGGTTTCCCTGGTTTCTTTGTTCCATATTATTTTCTGTACTGAGCTCATTATGTTTAGAAACCATGTTATCATTTCTTTTTTTGCTGTTGTTTTAGTGTTTGCTGAATATTTGTGCTTGTCCTCTTTTTTATTGTGATGTGAAGGCTTATCATTTTTCTTTGAGGTTACCCTGGGATTTATAATTTTCTCCCAAGATTAGAACAGTCCATTTTATCTTGCAACTCTCTTGACTTCCTCACCATTTAGAAGTTCTGTAACTACACAGTAGTTTCCTTCTTTTTGTTTTGGAGTTGTCCTCACTTGCCAATTGATGTCTGTGGTTTCCTGTTTACAATCTTGTAGGCTTATTTTACTTTGGATATGTCTATAGTTGTGTTTTCTTTTATGTCCTCTTGTGTGTTAATGGTCAGTTGTTATTTGCTATTTTAGGTTCTCTGTTCAAAGGACTCCCTTAAATATTTCTTGTAAATTTGGTCTGCTTTTTATCAAATTCCTTTAGTTTCTGCTTATCTGCAAATCTCCTAATTTCACCACCATATTTGAGGGTCATTTTTTCCTGGGTATATCATTCTTGATTGGAAATATTTCTTTTTCAAGGTTTTATATATGCAAACCCATTGCCTTCTCATTTGCATGGTTTCTGCTGAGAAATCAGAGCTTATTCTCACTGGATGTCCTTTGTAAGTCACTTTTTGTTTTTCCCACATTGCTTTCAGGATTCTTTGTTTGTCTTTGGTTTTGATGAGATTGATGATGATATGTCTTTGTGAATTTCTTTTGGGGTCTATCCTGTTTGGGGTTCATTGAACTTCCTGAATGGATATATTCTCATCTTTCATCATATCAGAGAAGTTCTTCTCCAACGAATCTTTGACAATTTTTTCAGTGGTTTTATTTTTCTCTTCCTGTTCTGAAATTCCAATGACACATAATTTATTCCTTTTGATGGTATCCCACATGAACCTTAGGCTTTGTTAATTTTGTTTTAATCTTTTTTCTGATTGATCCCTTTCCAAAGACATATTCAGGTATTTGTCTTCATTCTCCTTAATTCTGTCTTCCACTGCATCCATTCTATTCCTTTGGCCTTTGAACGTTATCTATTTCTGACAATTTAGTATGAATCTTCTGGATTTCTATCTGTAGATTTTGAATCATTTCTAATTTGTCAATTTTTTCATCATTTTGTTCTTATATTTTCTTTCAAAATTCTTCTACAGTTTTGTCTGTGTTTTCCTTGGCCTGTGTGTCAGTTCTTTAAATATAATTCTTTTGAATTCCTTATCAGTGAGTTCCAATGCTGCTTCTTCCTTGGGCATATGTTCTGGGTCTGTATCCTGCTCCCCTGTTTCTACCACTTTATCTTTCTTCTTTGTGTGTACTATGATGATCTGTTGTTTCTGAGACATTGTGCCATTGTTGTATTTAGATCTCTGTTAACTGTTTGTGAAAAGCAGCCAAGGATGAATCAGGCTTTTCTTGGAGGTTAGTTATTGTCGGCCCATTGGTGCAGAAGGAAGTGGTGGCTCTCACTCAGTAAGTGAATCTACAGGAGGTGTGGGTGTAGTTGTGTTGTATGGAGACTGTTGCTGTTTTTCAATCAGTTAGACAAAATGAACAATTGAAAAACTATTAAAAAAGTAAAAGCACATGGACAAAAAAATACACCATGTAATCACATAATAATAGTAACCAAAAAAGGAAAAAAGAAAAAGAAGGAAAAAAAAAAAACTCTGAAAAATCTGGGGAGATGGCAATAAGAGAAAAAAGGTAGAGAAGGAGAACAATGAATAAAAAGAATGGGAAAAATGCAAAAAGAAAACAAGGAACAGGATTAATGAAAAGAAAGAAAGAAAAACATGCAACCAGGAACAGGGAAAAGAAAAAAAGCTGAAAACTAGAACCTTTCCAGTCGTCCAGATCCGGAATGTCCTCAGGGTTCCTGGCAAATGGAGCCTTTTCTTGAGTCCCTGGAATCTGGGAGGATGCTGTCACTTTAAATATCCAAACTGGTCAAGCTGTTAGTAAACATTCAAAATAGCTGCACCCTCTTGACAGACAAAAGTCCACAGCTCAGGCCACCTTCCTCTTTGCTGCTTTCCCTTATATTCCCCAGCCACCAGAGCACTCCACTGTGCAGTCCCTGGCTAACAGGGCCAGTTTTTAGGTTATTTTTTAGGTCCTACCCCCACTAGGCAATATCCAAGCTGTCTGAACATCAGGATCACTGCCAGACTGCAGCTCCATATGTCTCCTTTTTTTATATTTTCATACAAATTCTTCTGCTAGTTGGAGGTTAGTCCACTTCTATATCCTTCCCTTCAAGGCTCAAGGGTCCAGGATTATCTTCTGTGTCTGTGTTAATTGGTTCCCCTTTTCTTTGTTG
>NW_006922308.1:323528-326820 GCF_000298275.1 Orycteropus afer afer | reverse complement strand
ATATCCAAGCTGTCTGTGCCATCAGGATTGCTGCCAGACTGCAGCTCCATATGTCTCCTTTTTTTATATTTTCATACAAATTCTTCTGCTAGGTGGAGGTTAGACCACTTCTATATCCTTCCCTTCAAGGCTCAAGGGTCCAGGATTATCTTCTGTGTCTGTGTTAATTGGTTCCCCTTTTCTTTGTTGAACAGGGTCTGTGCAGTCTTTCTGGGTATTCTGCCATCTTACTGGAACTCCTCATATCCCTCTTTTCTGACCTCTCACCAGAAAAATAATTACCGCTATCCATGAATTCATGCATATTTTAAGTATAGGGTTTTTTTTTTCCTCTGTACAATGTGTATGACATGATGCATCTCCCAAAGATCTGCCTATTGAGAGAATTTTCCCATACAACTGTCTTTCAAGGCAACTCCTAAATGGAGATAGAATGTATCCATCAATTTTTATTTTCAGTTGACCCATTTGTTAACCAATCTCAAGCAATTTCTTCTCCTTTCATCAAGTCATAATAAACCTCCCAAATGATGTCTCAGCTGAAGAAGAGACTCTGGTACACCAATAGTGTATGACATACAACTTTTGGACCTTCTGATTATGTCTAACTATGCTTTATGGTCTAACTCATACTGGATCTCATGCACGAATCTGAGACTATGATTGCTGCTAGGCTTTCTTGACCATATAAAATTATCCAGTTATAGTAGTTGCTTTGATTGAATGGTCTCTTAATAACTACAAATAATCACTTCCTGTTTCAGAGGATCTTGTGACACAATAGGATTTTTTTTTTCTTTTTTTACATTTTATGAATATACTATTGAACTGTAGATAGCATAGCCTAGTTTCAGGCATCTATGGATCTGCTTTTGATTCTTCTTTTGGGCTTGTGATGGACACTGTGGTTTTCTTTTGTTAGGTGCTGTTCAATTGCCTCTGACTGAGAGTGACTAACCCTGTACAATAGAATGAAACACTGCCTGGTACAGTGCCTGTCTCACAGTCCTTGATATAATTGATCCCATCATTGTAACCACGGTGTCAATCCATCTTGTTGAGGACCTTCATCTTTATCATTGACTCTCCACTCCACTTTACCAAGCATGATACCCTTCTCCAGGGAAAAGTCCCTTTGGACAACATGACCAAAGTAGGTCAGACAAAGTCTGGCCATTCTCACTTCCAAGGAGCATTTCACCTGCACTTTTTCCAGGCCAGATTTGTTAGTTCTTCTGGAAGTCCATGGTACATTCACCAACACCACAACTCAAAAGCATCAACTCTTATTCAGTCTTCTTTACTCATTGTCCAGATCTCATATGTATATGAGGTGATTGAAAATACCTTGGCTTGGCCAAGGCCCACCTTAGTCTTCATAGAGAAATCTTTGCTCTTCAGCAACTACAAAGAGGTCTTTTGCAACAGACTTGTCCAGTGCACTATGTTATCTGATGTCTTGACTGCTGCTTCTATTGGTGTTGATTATGGAACCAAGTAATATGAAATCTTTGACAACTTCAAACTTCTCCATTTATTTTGATGCTACTTATTGGTCCATTTTTGAGGATTTTTGTTTTCTTTATGTTGAGATATAATTCATACTGCAGATTGATGTCTTTATTCTTCATCAATAAGTGCTTGAAGTTATCCTCAGTTTTACTAAGCAAAGCAAAGTTGTGTCATGACATCAGATGACATAACACAGGCTGCTAATGAGGCTTCCTCCAATCTTGATGCCACATTATTCTTCACGTAGTCCAGCTTCTCAGATTAGTTGCTCAGGATATAGATTGAATAAGTATGGTGTAAGGATACAACCCTGATGCACTCCCTTCCTGATTTTAAACCATACAGTATCCCCTTGTTCTGTTTGAACAACAGCCTCCTGGTCTATGTATAGGTTCCTGATAAGCACAAAGAAGTGTTCTGGAATTCCCATTCTTCTCAATGTTATCCATAATTTGTTATGATCCACACAATCGAATGCCTTTGTGTAATCAATAAAACACAAGTAAACATCTTTCTGGTATGCTTTGCTTTGAGCCAAGATCCATCTGACATGAGCAACAATATTCTTCATTCCACACCCTCTTCTGAATCCAGCTTGCATTTCTGGAAATTCTTTGTCAATATACTACTGCAACCATTCTAGAATTACCTTCAACAAGATTTTACTTCTGTGTGATATTAATGATATTGTTCTATAATTTCCACATTCTGAACAATCATCTTTGCTTGGAATGGGTACAAATATGAATTTCTTCTAGTCAGCTGCCCAGGTAGCTGTCTTCCAAATTTCTTGGCATAGCTGAGTGAGTGCTTCCAGCATGGCATCTTTTTGTTGAAACATCTCAATGAATATTCCGTCAATTGCTGTAGCTTTGTTATTCGTGATTCCTTCCATGCAGCTTCAACTTCTTCCTTCAATGTCATTGGTTCTCGATCATATGCTACCCCCTGAAACGGATGAACACCAACCAATTCTTTTTGGTACAGTGATTCTGTGTATTCCTTCCATCTTCTTTTGATGTTTCCTGCATCATTTTATGGGCAACATTTTGCCCATAAAAACTTTCAATATTGCAACTTAAGGCTTGATTTTTTTTTCATTTCTCTCAGCTTGAGAAATGCTGATTATGATCTTCCCTTCTGGTTTCCTAAATCCAGGTCTTTGCATATTTCATTACAATAATTTACTTTTCTTCTCAAGCTGCTCTTTGAAATCTTTTGTTCAGTCCTTTTAGCTTGTCATTTCTTCCATTTACTTTAGATACTCTCCATTTAAGAGCAAGTTTCAGAGTCTCTACTGACATGGATTTTGGTCTTTTCTTCCTTTGCTGTCTTCTTAATGACCTTTTGCTTTCTTTGTGGATGATGTTTTTGATGTCATTCCACAATTCCTCTGGTTTTCAGTCACTGGTGTTCAATGCATCAAATCTATTATTTACATGGTCTCCAAATACAGCAGGGATATAACCAAGTTCTTATTTTGGCTCTCATGGACTAGTGTAAATTGTCTTCTGCTTCAACTTGAACTTGCATATGAGAAGTTGATGATCTGCTCCACAGTAAGCTCCTGGCCTTGTTTTGGCTGAGAATATTAAGCTTCTTCATTGCCTCTTTCCACAGATGTAGTCTTTGTGATTCCTGTGTACTCCATCTGGTGAAGTCCACATGTACAGCCACTGTTTATGTTGTTGAAAAAAGGTATTTGCAATGAATAAGTCATTGGTCTTGCCAAATTTTATCATGTAATCTACAGTGTTATTTCTATCACCAAGGCCATATT
>NW_006922308.1:320822-322263 GCF_000298275.1 Orycteropus afer afer | reverse complement strand
AAAAAAAAAATGGGATCCTGAAACCTGGAATGGGGACATATGGACAGATAATCAGAAAGATCAGGATATGGAGCCTGTAAATTTTGTTGAATCTCTCCCATCTGAATGGATTACTGTAGAACCATTATCCCCACCCCCCCTCAGTTTGATGGGATTAGCCAAACTGGACCTGCTGGGTCATTGCCTCAGGCAGAGGCCATGGAAGACATTCCTGAATGCTCTCAGGAACTGTCTCAACCACCCATTGTTGCTGCTAGACCTGTAATGAAAGTTAAGTCCAAGTGAGACCCAAAAGATGAAATAGAAAGTGTGACTGAGGAGGTGGTACACTATACCCAAAAAGACCTACTTGATTTTGCTAACATGTACAGACAGAAACCTGGAAAATATGTATGGGAGTGGCTACTGAGGGTGTGGTATAATGGTGCAAGGAATGTAAGATTGGATCAGTCTGAGTTTATTGATTTAGGTCCACTAAGTATGGATTCTTCATTCAATGTCTCAGCTTGAGAGGTTAGCAAAGTATCTAATAGTTTATTTGTTTGGCTTACTGAGGCATGGATTATACAGTGGCCTTCCTTAAATCAAGTTGAAGTACCAGACCTGCCTTGGTATAATGTAGAAGAAGGTATCCAGAGGCTTCGGGAAATTGGCCTGTTAGAATGGATTTATCAGATTAGACTCTTAGAGCCAGAAATGGAGAGTCCAGAAGACACGCCTTTCACCAGTACGGTGAGGAATAAATTTGTGAATGGAGCTCCAGTATCCTTGAAGACTGCTGTGATTGCTATTTTATGTAATCCTGATTTGACTGTGGGAAGTATCCTAATTGAACTAAGACACTTAACTATGATGGGGCTGATTGGACCCTGTGGTAGTAGGGGCCAATTGGTAACAGTTAATCAAAAAAGGCAAGGTAGGCATGGTTACCATAATGGACAACAGAGTAGGAACAGTAATCAGAATAGTCTGACACGTGGAATTATGCCATTGGCTACTTGCTCATGGTGTTCCTAGTAGTGAAATACATGGCAAACCTACTAAATATTTACTTGATCTGTATAGACAGAAGAACAGCAACCTAGATTGAATCGCCAGAATACAGAGTCATGACCTCTCATTCAATTCCCAGACTTGAGTCAGTTTACAGACCCACAACCCCTTGAATGAAGGGGAGGCCAGGTCCTTTTGAGGAAGGACCCCACTGCATTACCAAAAATCTATAACGTCAGTCTTTCTCCTAGCCTTCCCCAAAGGAATGTGAGGCATTTTAGGAGAGTGACTGTTCATTGGGGAAAAGGAAACAATCAGACTTTTCGGGGATTACTAGATACTGGCTCTGAATTGACACTAATTCCAGGAGACCCAAAGCGTCATTGTGGCCCACCAGTCAGAGTAGGGGCATATGGAGGTCAAGTTATTGATGGAGTCTTATCTAAGA
>NW_006922308.1:309749-319507 GCF_000298275.1 Orycteropus afer afer | reverse complement strand
TGTCTGCATATAACTACTCTCCTTTTAAGAAAGCTTTTGGCTTGTTACTGGGCTTTAGTAGAGACAGAACACCTAAACATGGACCACCAAGTCACCATGAGGCCTGAGCTGCCCATCATGAACTGGGTGTTGTCTGACCCACAGAGTCATAAAGTTGGACATGCACAGAAGCACTCCATGATTAAATGGAAGTGGTATATTAGGGATCGGGCTTGAGCAGGATCTGAAGGTACAAGTGAGTTGCATGAGGAAGTGGCCCAAATGCCTATGGTCTCCACTCCAGTCACATTACCTTCCCTGTCCCACTCTGCACCGATGGCCTCATGGGGAGTTCCTTATGATCAGTTGATTGAGGAAGAGAAAACTCGTGCCTGGTTTACAGATGGTTCTGTGCGATATGCAGGCACCACTCGAAAGTGGACAGCAGTGGCACTGCAGCCCCTTTCTGGGACTTCTTTAAAGGACAGTGGTGAAGGGAAATCTTCCCAATGGGCAGAACTTCTAGCCATGCATTTGGCTGTTCACTTTACATGGAATAAGAAATGGTCAGATGTGAGATTATATATGGATTCATGGGCTGTGTCTAATGGCTTAGCTGGATGGTCTGGGACTTGGAAGGAGCAAGATTGGAAGATTGGTGATAATGATGTATGGAGAAGGGGTATGTGGTTAGATCTCTCTGAATGAGCCAAAGGAGTAAAGGTATTTGTGTCTCATGTGAATGTCCACCAAAAGGTGACCTCCACAGAGGAGGACTTTAACAATTAGGTGGAGAGGATGACACATTCAGTGGAAACCAGCCATCCTTTTTCCCCAGCTACTTCAATGGGCTTATGAACAAAGTGGTCATGGCGGCAGGGTTGGAGGTTATGCATGGGCTCAGCAACATGGATTCCTGCTTAGCAAGGCTGATTTGGCTACTGCCACTGCTGAGTGCCCAATCTGCCAACAGCCTGGTGGCAGGTTGATTACATTGGACCACTTCCATTGTGCAAAGGAGAGTGTTTTGTTCTTACTGGAATAGATACTTATTCTGGATATGGATTTACCTTCCCTGCATGCAATGCTTCTGCTAAAACTACCATTTGTGGACTTAAAGAATGCCTTATCCACCATCATGGTATCCCCCACAGCGTTGCTTCGGATCAAGGGACTCATTTCACAGCAAATGAAGTGCAACAATGGGCTTATGCTCATGGAATTCACTAGTCTTACCATGTTCCCCATCATCCTTAAGCAGCTGGGTTGATAGAATGATGGAATTGCCTCTTAAAAACATAAATACAGTACCAGCTAGGTGGCAATACCTTGAAGGGTTGGGGCAATATTCTCCAGGAGGCTGTATATGCTCTAAACCAGCATCCAATAATGGTTCTGTTTCTCCAATAGCCCGGATTCATGGGTCCAGGAACCAAGGGGTGGAAACATGAATGGTATCACTCACTATTACCCCTAGTGACCTACTCAAAAAATTTTTGCTTCCTGTCCCTGCTACCCTATGCTCTGTGGATCTGGAGATCTTAGTCCCAAAGGAAGGAACACTTCCACCTGGAGACACAATACTGATTGCATTGAACTGGAAATTAAGAATGTCACCTGGCCATTTTAGCTTCCTCATGCCTCTGGATCCACAGACAAAGAAGGACATCACTCCACTATCTAGTGTGATAGATCCTGATTACCAAGGGGAAATTGGATTGGCTTTACATAATGGAGGTAAAGAAGAATATGTCTGGAATATAGGAGATTCTTTAGGACTTCTCTTAGTACTACCATGCCCTGTGATTAAAGTCAATGGAAAATTACAGCAACCCAATTCTGAAGTGACTGCTAACGGCCCAGACCCTTCAGGAATGAAGGTTTGGGTCACCCCACCAGGCAAAGAACCACAACCAGCTGAGGTGCTTTCTGAGGGCAAGGGAAATACAGAATGGGTGGTGGAAGAAGGTAGTTCTGAATATCCGCTACAATCACATTACCAGCTGCAGAAACAAGGACTGTGATTGTTATACTTCTTCATTGTATATGTGCATCAAGTATTTTTGTTTTCTTCTGTTATGAACTGTGAAATGTAAATAAGGTTAATGTATTTTGGTTGTATGTGTGTTAGGGTATCATATTAGGCACAAATATGACTTTATAATTGTCCTTATTTAGAGATTGTGTATGGTTAAGAAGATGTGTACAACCACCAAGCTGACAAGGGGTGGACTTTGATAGTTGGAGCTGTATGTCAACTTGGCTGGACCACAATTCTGTGTAGTTTGAGCTGTTGTGGTGTGGTTGTTCCCATGATGGGTTCAGATGACTATGTTTTGAGTGACCAATCTGTTGAGGGGGAGTTTCCCTAGGGGTGTGACCTGCTTCCAGTATATCCAAGGGCATCCTGGGAAGAGAGACATTCATCTGTGGATCAGGATTCTGTTGTGCTGTCTACAACTGTCCATGAGTGAACAGTCCACCATTCGGCCTGGAGATCTTGGATTCATCATTCGTTGGAGTCAACATCTAGTGTACTGCCTGCCAGCCTTGAGCTCCTCAGCCCCTGTGGTTGCAAGAGTCAGGGAAATCCTACAGCTTGACGTTTGATCCAGGAACTTTGGACTTGCCAGCTTCTATAAGTGTTTGAGTCATTTTCCTAAGATAAATTTCTCTATATATTTACATATATATATATATAAGCCTTACTGGTTTTTGTTTCTCTCGAGAACCCAGTCTAACACAGGTTGTCTGATTCAAAACGACAAAAATGAGTCAATTTCAGCTCACTAATGCCTAGGATATCAACCTTTATGCATTGCATTTTGTTTTTGACAACTTCCAATTTTCCTACATTCATATTTTGTATATTCCATGTTCTGATTTTTAGTGGATCTTTGTAGATGTTCCTTCCTATTTTGAGTCATGCCACTTCAGCAAGTGGAGGTCCCTAGAACTTCACTCCATCCCCATCATTAAGGTTGGCTTCTCTCAAGGTTCACTCAAAACATAGTCATCTGAACCCATCATGGGCTCTTCCCCAGCCATATTTTAATTGCCTTCTGACCTGAGGGGTTCACCTTCTGGCACTATATTTGACAATGTTTCAGGGCTATACATAAAGTTTTCCAGTAATATACCAGTGTTTCACTGCTATTCATAATGTTTTCACTGGCCAGTTCTTTGAGAAGTCCATGGCCCTTTCCTTCAAATTCTGTCTTAGTCTGGAAGCTCCACTGAAACCTATCCACCATGGGTGACCATGCTGGTATTTGAAATACCAGTAGCATAGCCTCTAGCCTCACAGCACAAGTAAGCCACAGCAGTATGACAAACTGACAGACGAGTGTGATAGTACATGGGGTCTTTTCCCATCACTAATGCTTCTAATGACATAGAAATCCTCTGGGACATCTGACACAAAAGGCAAGGTTGCCTGCAGTGTGATATGCCCGTATTGCAGAGTATTTATCTTCTGTGATCCATGCTAAAATCATAACATTTCTTTCTATCACCTGGTATATAAGTAATATCAGTATTCCCAGATCTGGAATTCTGGTCAATATCCTACAGGGCTTAACAAGCACTGTGCTTTTGTCTTTATGGTGAGATGTAAAAAATGCCATAACTCCCTCATTTTGGACAGGATGCCTCTGTAAGCCTGAGAACTCAAGAATCATAATAATTTTACTATTTTGTGGGCTTTTTAATATTCGTAGGATTTATCATAGTCTTTCTAAAGCACATGTTCTTACCAAGGATTCCAATATACTGGTTACATATAGCTCATCCATTTCAATGGCTTGATGGGTTCAGTATAGTGTTAGAGACAGAGTTTCTGTGAGATATCCAGTAAGCCCAAATATCTTCAAAATATATCATGATAAAGAGTAAGAGAACAAGAGAGCTAATCTTAGTGAAATATTATAACTGTGTACTGTTGTCCAGTTGAAGTAAACTTGAACTATTACTGAAAATTTTATATTACTTAATCAAGGCCTGATTTACCTATATGAAAAGCCATTATTCATGTTTTACCCCACTATATACTTCTAATTTTAAAACATATATGTGCGTATTAGCTTTTGTACAGCTACATTTCTCCGTATGTATTTCTTCCAACCAATTTTTTTTAATGAAAAAATATTAAATTGGTTTTTACAGGACCAAACCTACAAAATCATGGTATGTTAGTTAAGGTTTTGTGCCAACTTGGTTGGGCCTGGTTTTGAGGGGCTGGGCTGCTGAATATAGTATTCCCCATGATGAGACTAGTAATCACCTCTATAGTGGAATCTACCATGAGCAGCTAAGTAGCTGTTTAGGGATGTGGTCTGCCACCAGTATATAAGAAGAACTTTTGCGAATTGTCTGTAGCCTTTTGGCACACTTGGACTCTGCAGGTAGCCAAGTCTTCTTTCAGCAGCCTGCCACATTCTGCCAATCTTGGGACTTTTAATGGACTTGAATTAATGGCCTGCTATGTGGTTTGGTAGTATCAGGACTGTGCCCTTTTATTTGTCAACCTTGGGCTTTTTATCCTCAGCAGCCAGCTGCTGCCTGAGTGAAGAAATGCCTCTAGCTCCAGTGGGCTGAGAGCAAGAAGCAAAGCTGAAGCTCAAGGTTGAGGGGCTTCCATCCAGCTCTTAGACCTTAACATATTAAACTCAGATTTCTAGCCTCCAAAACTGTGAGGGAATAAACTCCTTTTTGTTAAAGCCATCTCTATGATAATTCTGTTAGAGCAGCATGAAGTAACCAGAACACATGGGATACAATAAATCCTTTTAACCTATGTCCTCATATGCCTTAAATCTTCTTGTTCATTTGTGAACACAAATACTCAGAATAAA
The DNA here is from genome assembly GCF_000298275.1 of Orycteropus afer afer. Classification (NCBI taxonomy): domain Eukaryota; kingdom Metazoa; phylum Chordata; class Mammalia; order Tubulidentata; family Orycteropodidae; genus Orycteropus; species Orycteropus afer. Next base: position 314,675 of record NW_006922308.1, on the reverse strand, counting down.
ATTTTATTTTCCTCAGTGCCGAAAACCACATTTTGTCACTTTCATGTTTAAGAACCCAACAACTTTTTGCTTTATATTAAATAATTTATTTTGTCCATAGACAGATATGTATTTATTACTCCTTAGAGAGTGGCGTTTGAAATAAATGGAATTGAAAGACTCTGAGAAATAGTTTCTGAAACCTATTTATCTTGAGTTTCTCTATATCAAAGAAAAACAAAATATTTCAGATCTCCACTGTGTGGAGAACATTTCATATGGTACACATCAAAGCAGGAAAAGTGAAAGATATTTTAATACTGGCCAATGTACTTAATTACTTTTTTTGCTACAGATCTGAATTCTTGGAATCATAAAATGGTTCTTTGTATTGTCTTTCAATTCCTAAAAAAAAAAAAAAAAAAAGGGAAGAATCTATTTACTTGGATATCTTTAAGTTTACAAATGACAATTTCATAAAATCATTCAAGGCTATTAGTTAATCAGCTTTGACTAGTAAAACAAGTTAAGCTATTAAGCAAATTTCTTTGTTGTCATTGTTTAGTGATTCTGTTTTTGGACACATCCACAATATTGGTTCCTACCCACTTCACTTCCATCATTGTAGCCTCCATACTGTTCTAAGTACAAGGATGTGGCCACACCTTGGCTTTTGCCCTTGCTCTTCCTTCTGCCTAGAGATTTCCCCTGCCCCAACATATATCTGGATGTTTTATTCTCTTCTTTATGAAAGTCTCTATCAGTATTTTCCCATCAGAGAGATCATGTGCAACTCATACCTGTAGCACTCTAATGTTGACATTCTTATCATCTCCTACATATTATTTTCATTTGATTCTTATTGTCTGTCTTCCTCACTAGCATGCTAAGTTCATACATAATGCAGCTACATCTCTTTTTTTTTTATTTCTAGATCTATCTATAGAACAAAAAAGGTAAGTTGTTTAAGCATTAAATAAATCTTATTTTGGACATCTTGAAGTTCAATTAAAAAATCCGACTTTTTTTTTGTTAAATGCGCATTTCTTTTAAACAGAAGTTAAATGAAAACAATTAAATAAACCTGAAAATTCTTTGAATGTAAAATCTTTTTAAAATAGCTTTTCATGGACTTTTTCACAAATGAGGCATGTCATTTATATTAAAATAATTAATCAAATAACATGTGAAAGTCATAGCACTACTTATCAACATAACATTCTTGTATTTAATATAATACTGAGTTCTCAAACATATTAAGTAGAACCATGTTCAGAAAGTTCATGTTATAAAAAATATCTAGTGTATAATATATATCACAGTGGTTTGCATTTGAATGAATAAAGTGAAAGTCGATGTTTTATTGCTTAATAGGATAAACTGCAGTTATTTGTGAGTTTTGCTGATATAGGATTCTAATTTTTTAACAATGGAGATAATTCAACTACAATTTTGTTTTGCTAGCCAGCAAATTTTTAATATAAAGGAATGCTTGGGATAAAATATGATTTTGCTAAGCTTTTTAACTCATAATTCTTTTTTATCTGTGTAGAGATACTTTCTCTTTTTCTCAATATTATTATGCCTCCATTTACCACTTGTTGTTTCTAGGTGTCATCAAGTTCCCACTTATGGTGATACTATGCACAATAGAACAAAAACTGCCTGGTTCCATGCCATCCTCACAATCACTTCCATACTTGAGTCCATATTTGCAGCCCTATATCAGTCCATTTGTGGTGGATCTTCCCCTTTTTCTCTAACCTACTTTACCAAGCACAATATCCTTCACCAAGCATTGGTCCCTCCTGACAACTGACCAAATAAGAAAGGAGAAGTATTTTTCTTCATCCTTGATTTTAAAGAGCATAACAACTAACACAGATGTGTTTGATCTTCTGGCAGTCCATAGTATATTCAATATTCTTCACCAATGGCATAATTCAAATGGAAAAAATTTGCGGTCTTCCTTATTCATTCAGCTATCACACACATATGAAGTGATTGAAAATACCATAGGTGGATACAGGCACATTTTAATCTTCAAAGTGATGTATTTTCTCTTTAACACTGTAAATAGTTTTTTTTTTTTTTGCAGCAGATTTGCCCAATGCAACATGCCATTTGATTTGCTGACTATGGTTTCCATGGGTGTTAATTATAAATTGAAGTAAAAGAAAATCCTTGACAACTTCAATCTTTTATCCATTTATCATGATATTTCTTATTGATCTAGTTCTGAGGATTTTTCATTTCTTTATGTTGAGGTGTAGTCCATACTGAAGGCTATACTCTTCGATCTTCATCAGTAAGGGCTTTAAGTCATCTTCACTTTCAGCAAGCAATGTTATGTCATCTAAACATCCCAGGTTGTTAATGAATATTCCTCCAACCCTGATGCTTCTTTCTTCTTCATGTAATCCAGCTTTTTGGATTATCTTCTCAGCATAAAAATCAAATTAAAAAAAAAAAAAAAACCTCACTGCTCTTCTTCTGAATACCTAGTGCCACTCTGACAGGAATATACCACAAATTAGATGGCTTGAACAAACAGGAGTTTATACTCTTGCAGTTTGGAGGCTTTAAGTCTGAGTTCAAAGTGCCAGGCTCTAGGGGCTGGGTGAAAGCCCCTCAATTTGGGCCTCAGCTTTGCCTCCTACTCCCAGCCCACTGGAGCTAGAAGTTTTCTTCACTCAGACAGTTGCTGGCTGCTGAGACTGACAAGCCCAAGGTTTAGAAATAAAAATGCTGTCTCTATATTACCAAACCACACAGCAGGCCATTAATTCAAGTCCATTGAAAGTCCCAAGGTAGGCAAAGCATGGCCGGCTGCTGAACAATGACATAGCTACATGCAGGGTTCAAGCATGCCATAAGCTAGGGACCATTCCCAAAGCTGTTTCTTATATACAGGAAGCAGACCACATATCCAAAGCCATGAACAGTTACTCAGCTGTTCACAGTAGATTCCACCATGGAGTTGATTACCAGTCTCACCATGGGAAATACTATATCCAGATGCCCAGACACTCAACCAGGCCTAGCCAGGTTGACACACAAACTTAACCACCACAGCTGTCGAGTTGATTTCTACTCATAGTGACCTCTTCTTGGGTTTCCGAGGTGATATCTCTACAGAAGTCAATTGCCCAGTCTTCCTTCCAAGGACTGGCTGGTGGGTTTGAACTGCCAGCCTTCTGGTTAGTAGTCAAGTGTCTCAGGTACAATTCCACCAGAGCTCAAAAAAATTTAATAACAATAATGCAACATGCCTCATACCTTTCCTGATTTTAGACTACATAGTATCCCCTTATTCTGCTTGAACAACTGCCTCTTGGTCTGTGTACGGGTTCCTCATGACATGTTACAATTAAGTGTTCTTGAATTTCCATTTTTTGCAATGTTATCCATAATTTCTTATGATCCACACTGTGAAATGACTCTTCATAATCAATACAACACAAGTAAACATATTTCTTGTATACTCTGTTTCACCTAAGATCCATCTGCTAGCAGCAATAACATTGCTAGTTCCACAACCTCTTCTGAATTTAGCTTGAATTTCTGGCAGTTTCCCATTGATGTATTGCTGCAACTGTTTTTTAATTATTTTCAGCAAAATTTTACTTGTATGAGATGTTAATGATATTGCCTAATAACTTCTGTATTATGTTGGCTCACCTTTCTTTGGAATGGATCTCTTCCAGTCAGTTTGCCAGGTAGCTGTCTTCCAAGTTTCTTGGCATAAATGAGTAAGCACCCCCAGTGCTGAATCCATTTGTTGAAACATCTCAATGGGTATTCTGTCAATTCCTGGAGCTTTGTTTATTGTCAATGCTTCAGAGCAGCTTGAATTTCTTCCTTCAATGCTTTTGATCATGATCTTATGTTACCTACTGAAATGTTTGAACCTTGACTAATTCTTTTTTGCACAGTGTTTGCACTCCTACCATCTTTTTTTGGTGCTTCCTACATTGTTCAGTATTTTACACATCAAAACAAACAAGCAAACTCACCTCTGTCTTTGTGGTTGTTGTTATGTGCTGTGGAGTCAGACTGGACACATTGTGACCCCTCTTTGGGTTTCCAAGGTGGTATCACTATGGAAGTAGATTGTCCAACCTTCCTTCTGAGGAGTGGCTGTTGGGTTTGAACTGCCAGCCTTCTGGTTAACAGTCAAATGCATTAGGCACTACAGAATCCTTTAATATTAAACTCAAGGCCTGAATTTTTCTTCAGTTCTTTCAGCTTGAGAAAACACTGATTGTGTTCTTTCCTTTTGGTTTTCTAACTCCAGTTATTTTTTTTTTTGTACATTTCATAAAAGTACTTTACTTTGTCTTTTTGACACACTCTTTGAAGTCTGTTCAGCTCTTTTACTTCATTATTTCTTCCATTCACTTTGGCTGCTCTACATTCAAAATCTATTTTCAGATTTTTTTTGGATATCCATTTTGGACTTTTCCTCATTCTTGTCTTTTTAATAAATCTTTGCTTTCTTCATGCATGATGATGTCCTGATGTCATCTCACTGCTCATCTATTATTTAGTCATTAGTGTTTATTGTGTGAAATCTATTCAGTTAATATCATTAGAGTTAAATATGAAAACAAAACAGACAAAAAAGCCCAGTTGTTCTAAAGATACTTCCTCTAATCTGTGAGAATGCTTATCAGGGAAAACTGTATTAGCAGAACAAGAATGCTTACAATGTTATGGAAGTAAGACTGAGAATCACAACCCTTATCTGTGATCCAGAGCTATCCTTTCTAAATCTATTTCTCTCTTTACTTTCATTTGTCTGTAAATAATTGCCATTATACGTATGGATTATATCTGTAGATGGTTATCTTTATCACACATTTAATTTCAGGCATTTTGACCAACTTAACTTTATACTTTTGTGAGTGAGTGTCATTTTTACAAAGAATCTTATGAATTTTTTTT
>NW_006922308.1:303361-309094 GCF_000298275.1 Orycteropus afer afer | reverse complement strand
GCAACCCAAGGAGGGGTCACTATGAGTCCGGTCCAACTCAACGGCACATAACAACAACAACAACATATGAGGTGAATTGTGAATTATTTATTATGGTGTTGGTGAAGAATACTGAAAATACCCTGGGCTATCAGAAGAACGAATAATTCTGTCCTTGGAGAAGTGCAGCTGGAATCCTCCTTGGAAGTGAGAATGGCCAGACATTGTCTCACCTACTTTGGTAATGTTGTCAGAAGGAACCATTCTCTGGAAAAAGATATCATGCCTGGTAAAACAGGTCAGCAAAAAAAGGGAAGATCCTCAAAAAGATTGATTTACAGAGTGGCTAAAATAATAGGCTCAAGTATAGCAAGGATTATGAGGCTGGCACAGGACTGGGCAGTGTTTCATTCTGTTGTACATAGGGTAGCCATGAGTTGGAGCCATCTCAATGGCACCTAACAACAATGTATGAGTTTTATTGTTTATTTCTCTAAAGTTAATATATGATGTACTTAGATGATGAGTTGTTTCTGCATATATAAATTAATTTTTCTTTATCCAGTCTGATAATATGCTACATATTATTTCTTGCTGCATGGCACATTTCATACTAACCAGCATTGTGTAACCTTCTCTGATAAAATGTCCAACTGTCTGATATCACAATAATAAAATTTATACTGTGCTGTCAAAATTAATTTTCTATATGGATAAGAATTTGGCTGCACATATGTGGAATATGTTGCATTTCACTACTGTACCCTGACACATAAGTGGAGATATCTGGTTTAGAACTCTGGCTTTTAAGTCACTTGAAGTGTTTGAATATAAGATCTGCCATCTATACTCTGTGTCCTTGGTCAACTAATAAATACCCTATGATATTCCATTACTTATCAATAAAACATGATTTTTCCAGTACTTCCATAATATGGTGTAATAAATGCTAGATGAATAATACATTTAAAGTTTTAGCATAGTGAATATTAATAAAGGCTATTTAATGTTAGCTATTATTATTATAACTGCAGCTATAGCTCAGGTGCTTTCTAAACAGACTCTTTTCCATCTCTATAAAATGAAATTAAACTATCGGCATAAGTTTATTATTTTGGTATCATATTCCACAGTGAAAAACACAAAATCCAAATCTTTGAACATAGACAGAAGACCACTTCCTATAATTATCCCCTTCTTATTTGTAAGTCATGACATACACAATAACACTCTCTAGATCTTTCAAGTCCTTGAGTCAAAATTTCAAAACACTGAAAGATTTATGTTTCTACATCAGACTATACAATGTGGATTCATAGGCTTCCTGTAGATACACACACACACTGCACATAAGGCTTATCTCTAAAGCTATAGATTGGCCGCACTGGATTATAATTTGCTGTCTGCTTATTCATTAGTAGCATTTACCAACCAGCTGAATAACTTATCCTTTTCTCCTCTATTTAGAAATGTAATTATTTTTCTCTTTTTTCAACTATTAATTCTCTGAGTAACATTTTAGATTTGAATTTTTTCTTTCATTAATAAAATCTATGTTGTACTTTAAAATAAAGAGTCTTTTGAATTGTAATAGCTATTTTAATATAGGGAGCTCTGGTAGCATAGTGGCTAAGGCACTTGACTGCTTGATATAAATTTGTTTTCCTAATCCGTTTGACCCTCTAATACTAGGCATCAGATATACAGGTTTAGCTAAATATATTCATCTTACCCAGTGAAGTAGGGCATAGAGAGGTACTTCTAAAGCATTTTATTATTCTCTTTAAGAGGCCAGAGAACTTGGACTTCCAGAAAAAAGTATCATAAATGAAAATATACATTACACTGTACTATATGTGGCTAAGACACTTTGCCTGCTAACCAGACGGCTGGCGGTTCAAACCCACCAGCCACTCCTCGGAAGGAAGGTTGGGCAATCCTACTTCCGTAGTGATACTGCCTCGGAAACCCAAGGAGGGGTCGCTATGAGTCGGGGCCGACTCGACGGCACATAACAACAACAACAACAACATATTTATATTTAAAACTTTCTAAAAACCCCATCATTTTCCTAATAATAAAATTTATTGCATAGATTACTTTGTTGTTGCTGTTATGTGCTATCAACTCATAATGACCCCCTCCTTGGATTTCTGAGGCAGTATTACTATGGAAGTAGATTGCCCCATCTTCCTTCCTTGGAAAGGCTGGTGAGTTTGAACTGCCAGCCTTCTGGTTAGCAGGCAAGTGCCTTAGGCACAATGCTACCACAGCTCCCAAGCATAGATTACTAGCTTATTCTATTAAAAGCACTAGAATTTGTCTTCAGTTTTACCATTCTTCCAATATGCAACTGCTCTGTTTTATAATCTTTCTCATTTCCCACATTCTAGTCTCTGGTAGACATTGTGATGTGCTGCCCAGATCCTCCTTAAGAAATTCAGGATTTATTTCTGAAGCTACTATGAGTATTAGAGAGAGAGAGAGGAAAAAAAAAAAAAAAAAAAAAACATAAATGTTATCCCTTTATGGAGACTACCTTTGACATAGAAAGTCATATGATCCAGAATCTCACCTCTTCCCAGGGAATTCTCTATCTAGTGACTGTCCCATAATGGGGTATAAGGGACTGGCTCCTTTAACCCAGCTTTTGTCAACTCTGAAAGGTCATCCCAAATACATAATTTTCACAGGGTTAGCTGAGGTTTTCACTGAGGTTATGTGACAGCTTGACTTCACCTTGCTATGCTGCTTTCTTCCATTCTCTTCCACAGCTATTGCTCTCAATAGTGTGCCTGAAACAAACAAACAAATAAAAAAACCTCCTATTCCGTCACATCTATTTAAGAGTCTGCTATCTAAGGAACACAACCTGTACAATTTGATGACAGGAGTCTGAACACACTCTCAAGGATTTTTAAACTGGGTCATTGATCATCCAGGTAGAAATGAGGACGAGGACACTGTCACTGATGGTCGTGTTGTAAATAGCAGCCCTGGAATGAGATAGGAGACTCTCCTTGGTGGTGAACTGGAATAATGTACCAGTGGAAAAGAAAAAAAAAAAAAATTGCTGGTGCTATATAACTGGCATTGAGAAATATAAGGAAATGGCACTCTAAGGACAGTAAAATTGTATGCCCATTTTTAATCATTATTGAGAAGAGATAACACAAATATGAGAATAGTTAATTGGAAATTTAAATCTAAATTTGAAAGCCAGAGTGCTTCGTTGGTGTCATGGAATGAGGATGTGATCTTCTGTGTCAAGAGAACAGAGAACGCTGAAGCTCAGGTATAGGATTTAATTGTAAGCATAGTTGAGCTCCAAAGAAGTTTAAATTCTCACACAAAGAAGGTCAAGAATACTAAGGTCAAAACTTTCTTTGGCAGTCTAGTGTTGGTACACGACGGGCTCATAGACCAGTGGAACAGAATAAAGAATCCAGAAATACATCCATCCATGGATGGACTGCTGGTGTTTGACAAAGATCTGAAATCCATTCAATGGGGAAAAGATAGTCTTTCTAACAAATGGTGCTGGTGAAACTGGATATCCATTTGCAAAAAAATGCAACAAGATCCATGCCTCACTTTATACACAAAACTGAACTCAAGATGGATCAAATACCTAAATGTTAAACCCAAAACTATAAAGTTAATCAAAGATAAAATAGGGGCAGAACTAGGGGTGTTAATTTACGGCATAAACAGACTCTTGAGCATAACCTAAAATGCACAAACACCAAAAGAGAAACTAGACAACTGGACCTTCCTAAAAATTAAATTACTATGTGCATCAAAAGGCTTCTCTAAAAGAATAAAAAAAGAACTTACAGACTGGGAAAAAAATATTTGACAATGACATATCCAACAAGGGACTTATCTCTAAAACTTATAGAAAATTTCAAGACTTCATTGTCAAAAAGACAAACAATCCACTTCATCAAAATTAAAACTGATCATAGAATGAAAACATTAAGAAAATAAATAATGAAGTCTGTGAAAATATTTGCAAAAACATATCTTTGTCAAAACACTGGAATCTAGATTTTATGAGAGATTATAATGACCTTTTACAAATACATAAGCAATCCAATAATATAAATGAGCAAAAGACTTGAACAGACCCATTACTCAGGAAGATATACAAAAGCAAACAGACCCAAGAAAATAGGCTTAACAGCTCAAGATTATTAGATTTCAGAGAAATGCAAATTAAAACCACAGTGTATTACTACAATGAGTTACACATTCACCATAATGACTAAACATAAAAAAAAAAAAAAAAAAAAACCTTCAAGTATTGATCTCTTACTCAAGTTTCTCTGGTGAAATATATATACATATATTCATCGCTTAACAACCTTTCAAACATCTGACAACATACATCCGTGGTCCCATACAATTTTTTTTTTTTTTTTTTTAAAGGGGAAGCATCTCTCCTTTTGCTTATCATTTCCCCTACTGGTTTTCAAAACTTCAAACCTAGATACTTGCAACACTAGACCACGGTTGGATACAAGCTGGTAAGGCAGAGGCTGTGGCTCTAGGCATGAGCTCTTGGCTTTGTCCAGTGGGTAGGACCATACAGGGCAGTGGCTGCTCCTTCTGCTCAGTAGGGTGGAACAGTGCATGGGCAAGGTCATGCTCCACTTCCTCCCCACTTGCTTCCTCTTGCTCTGACTCTGTTCCCTTTTGTTGACCCTGCTACTTCCTCTGGTCTATGGAAGTTGCGGCATTTACAGCATCACCAGCAACCTCATCAACAACCACGGTCTCAGAATCCGCAGGACTAGAAGTGGTCTCCCATAAGGTTTAGTTTGATGTTGGCACAATATCCAAATCACATAAGGTCCTATTTTACAGGCTGTATCATGGATGTCAAATGATACATACCTGTATATATGTTTGTGTTGCTTGTGGCCATTGAGAGGATTCCAACTCTTGACAACTCGACATGACCCTACCTGTGCTTCACGTATGTAGAACTGTAGAACTGCTTCGTAGGGTTTTCAAAGCTGTGATCTTTTAGAAGCAGACCATCAGGCCTAACTTCCTAGGCACTTCTGAGTGGGTTCACCAAACTTTTGGCTAGTAGCCAACTGTTTCACCAGTCACACCACCTGGAGACTGTATCCATAAACAGATACACAGTGAGATTTATTTTAAGGTATTAGCTCATGTGATTGAGAAGGATTGGCAAATCTAAAACCTTTAGGTCAGCCAATAGGCCAGAAAATGGGCAATCTACTTCCATAGTGATACTGCCTTGGCAACCCAAGGAGGGGTCGTTATGAGTTCGGCTGACTCTACTGCACATAACAACAACAACATCTATTTATAGTACGGTATACACCTTAGGGAAAATTCCCTCTTTAGCTTTTCAGGACTTCAATTGATTGGACAAGCCCACGCATATTATTCATAAGGTTTTCCCTGGCCAATTTTTTGAGAAGTGGACGGCCTCTTCCTTCTTCCTAGTCTGTCTCAGTCTATAAGCTGGGCTGTTACATGTGCACCAGGTGCATCTCGCTCGGTTTTAACCACCAGAGGCTCAGCCTCAAAACTCATGTCTACATGTCACCAGAGTAGGACAAACCGACAGGCAAGTTTGTCTTGCTGTTGGAGACCTCCCGTATCACCCCCACCTGGGTCCCCAGGCCAGGAGCTGATTGTGGAACAGACCATCAACTGCTCATATGCAAATTCCACTTGAAGTTAAAGACAATTAAAACAAGTCCAGGAGAGCCA
>NW_006922308.1:291203-301509 GCF_000298275.1 Orycteropus afer afer | reverse complement strand
ATAGCAGGGATTGTGGGGCTGGCGTGGGATCGGGCAGTGTTTCTTTCTGCTGTGCATGGGGTCACTATGAGTCTGAAACGACTCAACGGCACTTAACAACAACAACAACAACCCATATTATGGGGATAATAGTGTTTACTTAAGGCCAACTGTAATCACATGTAACAGCATTCAGATGAGCAGACTAGCATTTTATCAAATAGCTAGTTACCATAGCCCTCTCAAGTTGACACAAAATTAACAATTACAGTTGGCAAATATGTAGAACAATCTAAACTGTCATATACTATTGGTGATTTTGCAAAATACTAAAACAAATTTGTAAAAAGAACTGGCAATTTTCTTTATAAAATGACATATATATTTACTCTTTGATTTAGTAATCTTATTCCTAGGTTATTACCCAAGAGAAATTAAAGTAGATATCACAAAAGATTTCATAAAAATGTTTGTAGCAATTTTTTCACCATACTCTAAAACTGGTAACAATTACAATGTACATCAACAAACTATGCTATATTAATACACTGATATATTATTCTGCAAAAAAAAAAAATGAATGAGTTGGATATATGTAAAATAATACTGATGAATTTTAAACACATGGCACCAAATAAGCATATTATTCTATTTTATATATATATATATAAACTTCTGAAACAGGATAATTAAAATTATAGTGGAAAGTATCTACAATGTTTTCCTGTGGCTGTGGCAGAGATTGATTAGGAAGGAAGAAGATACAAGAGACAAGTTTCTGGGTTATTGTTATATTTATAAGATTTTTGCTACATAGGAATATACATCCATGAAGATTGAGGGAATGAACACTAAAATTACATTCAACTTTATGTATATTTTATACAAGAGTAAAGGAAAACTAAACAATATAGAAGTCCAAATAATGATATACATCCTTAAATCTTAAGAGAAATGTGTCTTTGACTCATTTTGGAATGTACCAGAAGAAGAAAGAAAAGTTTGGTCAATGGATGCTGAGCAAAAAAGATAAATTTAAGTATATTACAGTGGTAATGATAACCAAAGTTCAGCCGTTCAAATTCACCAGCCACTCCATAAAAGAAAGACGTATAGTCTGTTTTGATAAAGATTATAACTTTGGAAATCTTATGGAGAAGTTCTACTCTGACATATAGGGTCACTATTAGTTGGAAGCCACTTGATGGAAATGTGGTAATAAGGGAATGATAGAATTTACACGGTGGCGTACAGTCTATTTTAAACTTTGAAAATTTTTGTAGTAAAATCATAATGTAGTAAATTATCTGGGCGTCTGTTGGGATTACAGTTTGTTCTCACAGCCTGGAATCCCATTCTCCTTCAAAAATTTTTAGATAGGATGGGGGTGAATTAATAGCAATAGCATAGTATACCCTGCTGTGCAATTGCTAAAGCAAGTCACCTTGTAGCTTATTTTGTTTTTGATAGCAAGAATCCCTGCATGAAGTCTCATTTTCACAAATGTAAAGTCAGTAGATACTTATTGTTCTATGTACCAGAATCATTCATGACTTGATGAAAGTTATGCCACTCTTCTTATCTATTGGCTCATAATGGTAAACAGGAAGGGTCATATCTATAAAGTATAATAAAATAATTTTATTGAAAAAATTGCATAACATTCTGATTTGTCTCCCTTTAGCAGTTCATTTTATCAGAATTATTTGAAGCTAGAGATGATTCCAATTGAAGCTAATCTGCTGGCATAAAAATATATCAAGAATTCTCAAAGACAATTTCCCCTAAAGGAAGCTATATTCTGGATTGGTGATCTGCAATCACATCAAGGATTTAAGGTTTTATGGGTATTCCAATTTCAGGCACAATATAGCTACAAGGCTGGAAGCACTCCCAAGCTTAATTACCTGGCATAATGTCCTGCTTTGAGGAGAAATAAGGGAGCTCTGGTAGCATAGTGGCTAAGACACTTGCCTGCTAACCAGACGGCTGGTGGTTCAAACCCACCAGCCACTCCTCGGAAGGAAGGTTGGGCAATCCTACTTCCGTAGTGATACTGCCTCGGAAACCCAAGGAGGGGTCGCTATGAGTCGGGGCCGACTCGACGGCACATAACAACAACAACAACAAGGTTACACATGCATAGGTGATTTAGAAATGCTCTAACCTTGGAACATGAGGCAAAATTGCAAATAATGAAATGCAATGGAGCTATAAAGGTTGTATCAAGACTCTTTGAGAAGGGTATTCCACAGTGATTCAGTGAGGCAGCAACCAACTCATAGGTCTTATAGAACAGATCATACTTCATAATTATTTTTCTGCCTAATAGCTCTTATCAGGAGGAAGTCTTAGTAGTGCAATAGTTAATCAATCACTTGGCTGCTACCGAAAGGTGGCAGGTTGGCAGTTTGAACCCATGTCTTCAGCAGCACCCTGCTGAAGAAACACCTGGCAAATATTTGCTCCTGTAAAGAACACACCCAAGGAAACCCTATTGGATAGTTCTAGTCTATCACACAGAGTTGCTATGAATTGGAATCGACTAGACAGCACCCAACAACAGTACACCTGCTGTCAGAAAGATGGGCCAATCCCTTTAGTTTAGCTTTAGTTAGGTTTGAAACCTTTTGTTCTTATCTCATTTAGCGAAAGGATGGGAAGAACAGACTCAGGAAAGAATCAGAGTGTTTACTGCTATTAATAGCATTTAGGACTCTAGTAATTATTTGGATAAATAGTATCAATATAATTGTATTTAGATCTCAAAATGGTAAAGCAGTTGGAGTGATTTATACAGCAATATTAACTAATTTACTTCCTTTAGTCATATGATTTGTGGCTATGTATTTTCTATCAAGTAATCCCTTGTAGGAATTAGGGATTAATAAATTTACAAATAAGTGGGTGCATATTTCTTGCATGCTTATTTTAAACAATTAATTATAATTTTTGCAGAATAGGGTTCACTTCTTTGAATAGTCTATGGTAAGGTGCTGTGTTAAGTAGGGTGCTGAATTAATGCTTGACTATAATGGTACAAGTAAAAGGAAAGAGTATGGAAACAACTTTATTAAAATGAAGACTCGCCAATGACACTGTGGGATTGTAAAATACTAAAATAAATTTAGTCACTAGAGCTGAATTTTAAAGAATCTGTCCTCCTATTTGTGGTGTGGCTTCAGTGACTCTGTAACACACCTGGTTTCCTCATATATGAAGTAGTAATATTAATAATCACATTAAATTGTTATTTTTAGAGGTAAATTAAATATGACAATCCTGAATTTAAAATATAAATATAAGTGATATTTGTATAAAACATAATGTAAAAAGTGGGGTATTTAAGTAATTGTGACATATATTGTGAATGAATTCATGATCAAATATGTGTATATTCATGTTATTTACATTATGAAATAGATAAAATTCAGTGACTTGGTATATTTATGTCTGGAATCATAGCAATGGAAGTTGTGACAATTAAAAGAATTTTCTTCATAATGTATTTTATTAAAAAACAATTAATTGCCTTCAAGTCAATTCCAATTCATGGTGATCGTATGCACATCAGAGTAGATATGTGCTCTACAGAATTTTCAAAAGATTTTTGTTTTAGAAGTAGATCACCAGGCCTTTCTTTCGAGGCACCTCTGAGTGGATTCCAACCTCTGAGAAGCTTGCAGTTAGCAACCGAGTACATAAACTATTCGCCCCACCTAGGGACTTCAATTATTTTATTACATATATGAACTAACAAATTACTGGTGCATGACCAGGCTGTGTTTCATTCTGTTGTACATAGGGTTTCTATGAGTTGGAGCTGACTATACAGCACCTAACAAGAACAACAACATATATGTATACACACATGCATACATACACCTATGTATATTTCATGTATATGTATATATATAATATTTAAATATATATATTCAAACTTCCAGATGTTTCAAAATTATTTAAAACTCTTTGAATTTATTTAAAAAAAATTGAATGAAGTTTCAATGTAAAAATATAAATTAAAAAAAAAATTAAAAAGAGCACAAATTAAAAATTATAAACCTGGCTTTTCCTGCTAAAGATAAAAAATACATAAAAACCCAAATTATTTTTCATTTTTGTAAGCTAGTTATGTTTCTTTCTTTCTTTTATTTTTCAGCTTCACATGGTGACATTGAATTATCTGATTTTTAAATGTGCTGTTTAGAAAAAAGTCTCCGACGTTGTCACAGATAAATGGAAGTCTATCAGAATAGGTGCTTCACTAAGTAATCTCCAGATCATTCCCATGACCTAGGAATTGTTCCCTCATCGTCTCAACATTTGAAAGTCATTTTCCATCTACTAATTGTGAATCTTAAACTTATACCTGGAATCTTAAAATTATACGCTTTCTAACCTCTATTGTCTAAACATTCACTTCAAGGATGGCTTGGATCTATAGAGAAGATGTAGCAATAGTATCTAAACAGATTTCAGGGTCTTTATTTTTCCTTATTTGCTGTTGGAAATCATTTTTTCCCAGCATGTGAAGAACTAAAATACTTATCTAGTCTTATATTTGAAGATTCTCCCCACTTTTCTCCTAGTCCCATCAACTTTATGCAAATAGTATTTTACATTATTTTCCAGAAAACTATATTCTCATTGTTAAAATAAATGAGTAGTATACAATAGCTGTATTTATAGATAATAATATATTATCCACTTAGACAGTTTTCTAATTCTATAAGTTATCTATTTTGTGAACTAAATATGTGCTTTCAAATTCTTTACCCAACATAGACACAATTTGGATTCAATTAGTTAGACTATCATAGTTTGAGTAAAGAAATGGAAAATGATCAAAGAGAATTTTACTTTTCTTTTAATGTATTTCTATTTTCTAAGAGGAGTCCCTCCTGAGGCTTCAGGAGCTCCATATTGTTTGCTATTTGTAAACAAATGGGAATTAAATGCCAGCTCCATGACACATTATGTTAGCTGAAACTAAAGTCAGTTTAATTTTTTTTTCCAGTTGAGTTCAATCTCTGCGACCCTTTGTCCTTCAGTTTTAAAAAAGGAGAATGAAGTTCATTTAGATCAGGTAAACTTCAAAGAAACTTTAAGACACTGGAAAAATTACAGACACCTCTTAATTTTCAGCCAATATACTAAGTCAGACTGATATAAACTGATAGCTTCATAATAGCTTACTTGTAGTATTTCAAATTGAAAAAGAAAGTCTAAGCTGAATACATTTTCACAGCTGAGATAATAAAATATGTGATGCAAACTTGTAATGTGGCTTTTTTGGAGATACTTGTAAAAAAATGCAGCAAGAATGTGATATTAGTTTCATGACCTCGTTACATTTTATTCAATCGCGTGATCTATTGACTTTTATTTGAAAATAAAAAAAATATTTAATAGATATAACATTATCTCAAATCATAAAGTTGGAATATCTTATATATATGATATATAACATAAATATAATGTTGTTGTTGTTGTTGTTTGCCGTCGAGTCGGCCCCGACTCATAGCGACCCCTCCTTGGGTTTCCGAGGTTGTTGTTATGTGCTATCAAGTCAGATCCGACTCATAGCAACCCCTCCTTGTGTTTCCAAAGAAGTATCACTATGGAAGTAGACTGCCCAACCTTCCTTCCCAGGAGTGGCTAGTGGGTTTGAACCACCAGCCTTCTGGTTAGCAGTCAAGTGCCTTAGGCACTACGCCACCAGAGCTCCTTATAAATATTAAATTATCTCCTTATTTAATTGACTGAGTTAAATATTTGTTTATATTGAAAGCATGGTATGAAGAGTGGCAATTTTTTAAAAAAGCTATGGTAATAAAACTTAATAAAGATTTACAAGTGATATAATTAGTACGTATTAGTTTTAAAAACAAATATCAAGACAGAGGAACCTCTCAATTATATATTTAATAATTATTAACTCTCATGGAATGAGAGCTATCATTGCTGATGTCAGATGGATCTCAGCTAAAAGCAAAGAATACCAGAAAGATGTTTACTTATGTTTTATTGATTCTGCAAAAGCATTCAATTGTGTGGTTCATACCAAATTGTCGATAACATTGAGAAAAATGGGAATTCCAGAACACTTGATTCTACCCATGAGGAGCCTCTACATAGATCGAGAGGCTGTTATTTGAACAGAACAAGGGGATACTGCCTAGTTTAAAATCAAGAAGGGAGTGCATCAGGATTGTATCCTTTCACCATACTTATTCAATTTATATGCCGAGCAAACAATCTGAGAAGCTGGATTATATGAAGAAGAATGTGGCATAAGAATTGGAAGAAGAGTTATTAGCAACCTGTGATACACAGATGACACAACTTAGCTTGTTGAAAGTGAGGATGCCTTGAAGCACTTACTTAGGAAGATTAAACATTACAGTCTTCAGTATGAATTATACCTCAACATAAAGAAAACAAAAATCTTAACAAGTGGGCCAATAAGCAACATCACAATAAATGGAGAGAAGTTTGAAGTTGTCAAGGACTTCATATTACTTGGTTCTACAATTAACACCAAGGGAAGCAGCAGTCAAGACATCAGACAATGTATCACATTGAGCAAATCTGCTGCAAAAGAACTCTTTCAAGGGATGAAGAGCAAAGATATCTCCTTGAAGACTAAGGTGTGCCTAATTCAAGCCATGGTGTTTTCAATCGTTTTTTATGCATATGAAAGCTGGACAATAAATAAGGAAGATCAAAGAAGAATTGATGCTTTTGAGTTGTGGTGTTGGAGAAGAATGCTAAAGGTATCATGGACTGCTAAAAGGACTAACAAATCTGTCCTGGAGGAAGGGCAGCTGGAATGCTCCTTGGAAACGAGAATGGCCAGACTTTGTTTCACCTACTGTGGTCATATTGTAAGAAGGGACCATTCCCTAGAGAAGGATATCATGCTTGGTAAAGTGGAGGGTCAATGAAAAAGGGGAAGGTCCTCAAAGAAATGGATTGACCCAGTGTCTGCTACAATGGGCTCAGGTATAGTAAGAACTGTGAGGCTGGCACAGGACCAGGCAGTGTTTTGTTCTTCTGTGCATAGGGTTGCTATGAGTTGGAGACAGCTCGACGGCACTTAACAACAACAACAACAATACAATACCTACACTTAGTTTAGCCAAACTTGAATAAAATCATAGTGACAAGGAATTCTGCTTTCTCTTAATTCAAACACTTTACTGAATGCTGTGACTAAGAATATCAATGAGGGATATTTCCAATGATTTTCCTTTTCTGTAACATAGAGTCCTATCATTGATAATCCTATACCCAATTTCATTCTATCCTAAACATCTGGAATCTACTCCAATCATATGCCAAACTTTTTCCATCTTGTTTTCTTACATTAAACTGTCACTTACAATTTAAAAATAAACAAAATATAAACACTTTCTCATGAGTGTTGTCATCAATATTTCATAAATGAGGATAGACAGTTTCATACATATTAAGCACCTTTCTAAAATTCAAATGATTGCCAAGTGTCACTGTGGAAATTAAACTCAAGTTCAAATTTTCAATGTCATTTAGACAAATCTTGTTATTTTCTTTGGACATTCATAAAACTTTATTACTAATTTTGTGCCTTGTCTTGTAGGATTATGAGGGTTTAGAAATAGATACTCATCCTGATATCATTTAAGTCTAACCCCTTGCTTATTTTACATGAGCTAACTGAGAGCTAAATGGTCAAGTGACTTGCAGTTGTTTAATCTCTCTACTACTCTTTTTTTACATGATATTTTTCCTTTTCATTGAACAAAAATCACTTAATATTTATTAGTAACTACTGGTACATGTTACTCATGAGAAGAGGAATAGCAAAATAAGAAAGCTTGGCAAATTAATAATAAAGAAAAACAAAACAAAAAAAAAACACACAATGTAAAAATATATATAAAATAGATGCGAACAAAATAACTGTAATGCCATTGTTGTTGTTAGTTACTGTCCAGTCACTGCACACTCAATGTGAGCTTATGTATAACAGAATAAAGCATTGTGCAAACCTGTGCCATATTTATGATCATAGCTATGTTTTAGCCCATTGTTGTGGATGTTGTGTCAGTCCATCTCAAAGAGGATTTCCTTTGCTTTTGCTGAACTACTACTTTACCAAACACGATGTCATTTTCTACTGATTCTTGTTTGTTTTTTTTTTCCCTGAGAATGTGCCAAAGAGTAAGTTGAAGTTTTGTAATCCTTGCTTCTAAGGGACATTAAAAGCCATTTACCATTGAATTGATTCTGACTAATGGCAACCATATGTGTGAAAACTGTGCTCTCTAGTGTTTTCAATGGATTATTTTTCAGAAGTAGATTCCTTTCTTCCAAGGAACCTCTGTGCGGAGTTAAACCTCTAAACTTTCATTTCGAAGCTGAGTGCATTGAAAACTCTATAACGCACAATTTTAACCTGACCCATAGGGGGTTGCCATGTGCCTGAATTTACTCAGTGCAAAATATTTAAAAAATAATTTTAATCTAGAAATATCAAATTTTTGTATATTTTTCATCTCATTCACAATGAAAAAAAAAAAAAAGATGGCTATCTCTCTTTTTTGTCTTCCTACATTGCACAGACTTTCTGGATTGATTGAACTTTTTTCACCTCTTCATTTTATTCTGTACCTTAATTTTGAACTCAATTTCTAGATATTTCAGGATCTAACTTCATCCTCACTATTGTTATTCTATAAACCACAGTTCATAAGAAGAGCACCTTTACATTTCAAAAGTATAAGGAGAAAGATGTGGTTAAGGCAAACCCACCAACTGATAATTATAAACACAATTCTGCTTTATTAGCTTATACAACAAGTTAAAAAAAAATGTAGTAGTACTATTCCTATTGATGGCTTGTTGTTGTTTTGTGCATTTGAGTTAAGTCTGACTCATAGACACTCTACAGGAAAGAATGGAACTGCTCCATAGAGTTTCCTAGACTGTAAATCTTTATGGGAGATCACTAAATTTTTTTCTCCTGTGAAGTAGCTGGTGGGTTAGAATCACTAACTTTTTGGTTAGCATCCAGTAGCTTAACCACTGTGCCACAAGGGCTCCTTACTAATGGTCTAATTGATCCTATCATATTTCTTCATGAATGAGTTGCACACATACATTTTTTTTTTCATGTTATTGTTGTTATGTGCCATCAAGTTGGATCTGACTCATAGCAACCCCACCTTGGGTTTCTGAGGTGGTATCACTATGGAAGTAGATTTCCCAACCTTCCTTCCAAGGAGTGGCTGGTGGGTTTGAACCACTAGCCTTCTGGTTAGCAGTCAAGTGCCTTAGGCACTAAGCTACCAGAGCCACTAGTATATCGTCTTTAGTGAAGTGTCTGTTCAAGTCTTTTGCCCATTTTTGAATCGGGTTGTTTATCTTTTTGGTATTGATCTGTTGAAGTTTTCTATAGATTTTGGAGCTAAGTCCTTTGTCAGATATGTCATAGGCAAGTATTTTCTCCCAATCTGTAGGTTCTCATTTTAACCTTTTGACAAAGTCTTTCAATGTGCATAAGAACTTAATTTTTAGAAGGTTCTAGTCCTCTAGCTTCTTTCCTACCTCCTGTGAATTCTGGGTTATATTTGATAGTCTATATATGCCATAAATTAAGACTCCCAGATTTGCCCCTATTTTATCTTTGACAAATTTTATGGTTTTGGGTTTTACATTTAAGTCTTTGATCCAGCTTGCGTTTGTTTTTGTGCATGGGGTGAGGTACGGGTCTTGTTTCATTTTTCTGCAAGTGGATATCCAGTTTTGCCAGCACCATTTGTTAAAGAAGCTGTCCCTTCTCCATTTAATGGGTTTTGGACCTTTGTCGAAGATCAGTTGTCCACAGATGGATGGGTCTATTTTTGGACTTAGATTCTGTTCCATTGATCTATCTGTCGTTGTACCAATACCACATTGTTGACTGCTGTGGCTGTATAGTAGGTTTTATGATGTGGGAGTTGGAGACCTCCCACTTTGTTATTCTTCTTCAGAAGTGTTCTGCTTATCCGAAGTCTCTTTCTTTTCCATATGAAGTTAGTAATTGGTTTTTCCACGTCCGCAAAAAAATTTGTTGGTATCTGGATCGAGATTGCATTAAATATGTAGATTGCTTTAGGTACTATTGACATTTTGACAATAATCAATCTACCTATCCTTGAACAAGGTAGGTTCTTCCATTTATGTAGTTCCCTTGTTGTATCTTGTAGCAGTGTTTTATATTTTTCTTTGTATGGGTTTTTTGTGCCTTTGGTGAGGTTTATTCCTAGATATTTTATTTTTTTAGTAGCTATTGTAAATG
>NW_006922308.1:289221-290038 GCF_000298275.1 Orycteropus afer afer | reverse complement strand
CTCTTTCTTTTCTTTTGTTAGATTTTCCAATGGATTGTTGATTTTCTTAATCTTTTTGAGGAACAGCTTTTTGTTTTGCTGAGTTTCTCTATTTTTTTTCTTCCTGTTTCATTTATTTCTGCTCTGATCTTTATTATTTCCTTACTTCTAGATACTGTAGGATTTTTTTGTTTTTCTTCTAGTTGTCAGAGTTGTTGAGTTAGAGTGTTAAGTTTGTTTCTTTCCTCTTTTTCTAGGAAGCTTTTTATTTCACTTTTCATTTTTTTCTATTACTCAGTAGTTTTTGAGCAATGAATTGTTCAACTTCCATCTTTGATGTATTCTTCCTTGATCTTACTATTATTAATTTCTAATTTTATAGCATTGTGGTCCAAGAAGATGCTTTGTAGTATTTCTAAGTTTTTGAATCTATTGAGGATTGTTTTGTGTCCTAACATATGATCCATTCCGGAGAAGGATCCATGTGCACTGTACAAGAATGTGAATTGTGCTTTTGTTGGGTGGAAAGCTCTGTATATGTCTATGAGGTCAAGTTGGTTGATGGTTTTGTTGAGTTCTTCTGTATCTTTGCTGAGTTTTTTTTTCTAGTTGATCTATCCCTCCTTGAAAGTGGTGTGTTAAAGTCTTCTACGACTATTGTAACGTTGTCTATTGTCCCTTTTAATTAAATTAATATTTGCTTCACATATTTTGGAGCACTTTCCTTGGGTTCATAAATATTTATTATCATAACATCTTCTTTGTCAATTGACCCTTTCAGCATCATATAGTGGCCTTCTTTCTCTCTCTGTTGCTGTTTTTCACTTTAAAATCTATG
>NW_006922308.1:283451-287516 GCF_000298275.1 Orycteropus afer afer | reverse complement strand
GAACTAACAGATCTGTCCTGGAGGAAGCACAGCCAGAACCCTCCTTCGAAGCAAGAATGGCTAGACTTCGTCTCACCTATTTTGGTCATGTTGTAAGAAGAGACCATTCCCTGGAGAAGGATGTCATGCTTGGTAGGGTGGAGGGTCGATGAAAGAGGGGGAGGCCTTCCAGGAGATGGATTGATACAGTGGCTGCGATGATGAGCTCAAGTATAGCAGGGATTGTGGGGCTGGCGTGGGATTGGGCAGTGTTTCATTCTGCTGTACATGGGGTAGCTATGAGTCGGAAACGACTCGACGACACTTAACAACAACAACAACAACATTCTTAATTTTCTCTCTGGCTGTCTTGGAGTGAATTCTTGTCTCTATATTTTTAGTCTGTTCTATGAGGATATTTTCCTGTTTTCTTCTCCATTTGAAAGTTTGTACCTAGAACTTTTATTCCTTCTATTTGGTTAGTTGCTGCTGTAATGTGTAGATTGGTTTCCTTGATTTTTAGTGTACAATGTTTTATGTTCTTATGTTGAGTATCTATTTCTGATTTGGTTTTAGTGTTGATGTCATGTATCCTGATTTTGTTGTTCTCTATTGTGGGTTCTCTATTGGAAAGACTTGCTTAAGCATTTCTTGTAGGGTTGGTTTCATTTTCACAAAATCCCTTAATTTTTGTTTGTCTGAGAATGCCTTGATTTTGCCCTCATATTTGATGGACAATTTGGCTGGATATAGGATTCTTGATTGGAAGTTCTTTTCCTTCACTGTTTTATTTATGCCATCCCATTGCCTTCTTGCCTGCATGGTTTCTGATGAGTAATCAGAGCTTAACTTAACTGTTTATTATTAGAGGTAATATTTATTTTGTCCCAGGAAGCTCGCAAAATTCTTTCTTTGTCTTTGGTTTTGAAGTTTGATTGTAATATACCTCACTGTTTTCTCTTGGGATTTATTCTGCATGGGGTTGGTTTTATGAGATTCTTGGACAAATATATTTTTCTTCCTTCATGATATGGGGGAAGTTTTCTGTTAGTAGGTCTTCCACAATTTTCTCATGCTTTTTTTTCACGTCTTCTTGTTCTGGAATTCCAATGAGGCATATGTCATTTCTTTTCATGTCATCCCATATAACTCTTAGGGTCTCTTCCTGTCTCTTAAGTCTTTCTTCTGATTTGTCTTCATACAGGCTGGTGTCCAGGTATTTGTCTTCTAGTTGGGAAATGCATTCTTCAGCCAGTTCTATCCTATTCTTTTGTGCTTCCACTGCATTGTGTAATTCTGTAATTTTGGTATTCATCTTCTGGATTTCTAACTGCTGTTTTTGTATGAGTTCTGATTGTGCATTAGTCTTGTTATTTTGTTCTTGAATGGTCTTCCTGAGTTCTTCCAGAGTACTGTCTGTGATCTCCTGGCTTCTGATTGGGGTTTCCTTAAACTCTTGTTTAGAGAAACACATTAAACTCTTGTAGAGCTCTATAAACATTCCTTTTAAATTCCTTCTTGGATAATTCTATTGCCTCTCCTCCCTCCATGTTTAATGAGTCTTTTGTTTGGGATTTTACTTCTAATGTCTTATCCTGTTTTTTTTTGTTTGTTTGTTTGTTTGTTTGATTTGAGGTTGTCTGTTGTTTCCTAGACATTTTGAAGTTGTCTTTAACTGTTAGTTATTTATTGATTTTTTTTTTTTTTGTCTTGGTTTTATGATTTAATATTTTGAAAAGTTGGAGCTGGTGTATTTTTTTGGCTATTAATTCCGGTGTGCTGGGTCACTCGACAATTTTCTTTGTGATGATGCAATTGCTGCATGGAATGTGGATTTTGGTCTCTGTCATAAGGGAGTTTAGGAATTGAGCCAGCAGGTGTTATTGTGGCTCAATGTGGTTTTTCTATTGGATGAGGCAGGGTAGAGGCAGAAGAAAGGGGAAGAAAAGAGAGAACAAAGAAAAGCTCCAAGGTACTAACAGTGGTTTCTATGGCTTCAAGTGGGCTGTTAATGATGACTTAATACTGTTATTGTAGGCCAACATCTCAAGTTTAGCAAAGACTCCAATTGTTCAGGGGCTGCCACTTTCTGTGAGGTTCAGACAGGCACAAAAACCCCACTCTCCAGGCCCCTCTATGCCAAAAAGCTGAACTAGGATAACTGTCGTGATCTGCGACATTAGTTCGTACCAGGGCCCACTCACTTGTGGCTTTATTCTCCTCTCTGCTTCCATGCTTCAGTGGTACCTGGAGCCAGAGGGATCTCAGCTCCTGCCCACTGGTCCCAAGTTTACTGGTAAAAGCAGATGCTGAAGGTAGATCCTGTAGAGTGGCTGCAGGTTCTTTGGTGTCATTCATTCTCTCCACTGCCCCAGGGAGGTCTCTGATGCCCTTTTTCACCTGCCAGTCAACACTCCACAGGGTAGGTTCACCTGTTTTTGTTATTTTTTTTCCCTTTCGGGTAATTGCACTGCCACTTTCTCCTTTCTAAACCTGCTTCTCTGAGTTTGGTATACTCTGACTTAATGAGCTGTTCAGAGCACCAGAATCCCCATTTCAAACTGCTGCACCTAGTTTTCAGGCACTAAGGTGCTAGAGTAACTAGCATGTGTGCTATAGGAGAGATGCCATTTTCAGAGTCTGCACACATACATTTTGATGAGAAGAAGCAGAAAGTAAGATTAGTAATGTTTTGAGTAAGATACTCCTGAAAGAATCCTTCACAGTCCTTGGAAGGAAACATCACTGTTGTGAAGTGATATTGGATGTATGTCTTAAAAAAATAAAAAAGGAAAAAAAAGAAAAGAAAAGTTGGGATTTAGCTTCAAAGAGCATGTTTATTTCCTCAATGCATTCATCACAGGTAAATTCTGATGCAATTCTAAATACAGTCATTTCAATATTATTAGATTTCCCTTAATTTATTTTTATTCAAAATTTCTCTTATTCAGTTAGATTATATGACTTTCAAATTCAAGTTTATTTCAGTATTTTTGAAAATATTGACTGAAAAGAAAAGAAAAAAAAAATAGTGCCATCAAGTGGATTCTGACTCATAGTGACCCCCTTTGGGGTCACTGTATGTATCTATGGAAATAAATCACTCCATACTCCTCCTGAAGAGCAGCTGGTGAGTTTGAACTGCTGACTGTCTGGTTAGCAGCCAAATGTCTTACTCACTGTGCCACCAGACATAACTTTAAATAGACTATCAAAGATAGCACCACATCCTAAAAAGTGAAATTATGTAAAACCTAGGATTATGGAGGCAGAAACTAACACTACATTCAAGATTAAATACACTTAGGAATTCTATATTTTCCTCATAAGTTTCTGCAATCTTTAAAATTAAATATATGCAGTACTTTACTTTCTTTTCAAGTAGTACATTATCTCTGAAACTTACTTGAAACTTCCTAGCTCCAATATATATGCTCACCAACTATATCTGCTAGGGTTCCATAAGGAGAGCTGTTGTTGTTATGTGCTGTTGAGTCAGGCCTGACTCATGGAGACCCCTCCTTGGGTTTCTGAAGGGGTATCACTATGGAAGTTGGATTTCTCTATGTATTGGTGAATCAGGAATTTAAAGAAATTATATCTTACACAATTATTGGAGTAACTGGGTAAGTAAACAACCAAAAGGATGAGAGGAAAAAAAAAACAAAAATGCACTAAATAGTCTCGTAGCTAATGAAAATGCCAGACCTTGAAGGAAGCTGTTAAATAGGAAGCACATAGCTACCTGGTGTACATGAACACAGAAAGTTGTTGAATCTTCGTTGTTACTGCCTGTTGGACATTACTACTATGTCTGGGAGTTTACAGAGAAGACAGTGTGTGATTAGTCAGCGGGGTGGGCAGTCATGGAGGAATGTTGGTTGTAGATCACAGAAAAGGGAGGACAAATTGTAACGCTGCACTTGACCTTCACTGCTTTAAATAGTGGTGACTTTCAAAGTCTATTTGCTTTTGCTTACTTTCTTCCAAATCACCCACAAATTTTCTTTTCCTGGAACCATACGAAGATGGAAACACTGAGAAATATCACATATTTCCCACTTGCTTAAATTGACATAACACAAA
>NW_006922308.1:270235-283043 GCF_000298275.1 Orycteropus afer afer | reverse complement strand
ATATATATATATATTTTTTTTTCCCCCCCAGAGGATACACATGTTTAAAGATGTTCATCATTTTGTATCCTGGTTCAAGCACTTTACTTTCATAATAATACAACAACAATAACTTTCTTCACTTAGAAAAGAATTCTAAATTACTTTTACCATCACACTAAAACTGATTAAATAAAAAAAGAAAGTAATTAAGATATTTTACAGATTGTGAAGAGACAGTTTGTTCACAAAACCCAACCCATGGATTTTCAATGACCTCATATGCATGTGAAAGCTGGACAATGAATAAGGATGATCAAAGAAGAGTTGATGCATGTGAATTGTGGTGTTGGCAGAGAATAGTGGAAATACTCTGGTCTGCCAGAAGAACATCAGGCCTGTCCTGCTTCCTGCAAGGGAGGATGGTCAGATTTCATTTCACTTATTTTGGTCATGCTGTCAGAAGGGATCA
Source organism: Orycteropus afer afer (assembly GCF_000298275.1). Lineage (NCBI taxonomy): Eukaryota > Metazoa > Chordata > Mammalia > Tubulidentata > Orycteropodidae > Orycteropus > Orycteropus afer. The sequence continues at coordinate 282,592 of NW_006922308.1, read as the reverse complement.
TTCCCTGGAGAAGGATATCATGCTAGGTAAAAGAGATGGTCAGCAAAAAGGGGGCAGACCCTCAACAAGATGAATTGACAAAGTGACTGCAATGATGGATTCAAGTATAGGAAAGATAGTGAAGCTTGTGCAAGACAGGGCATTGTTCTGTTCTGTTTTGTGTAGGGTCACTATGAACTGACTGGACAGCCCCTAACAACAACAACAAAACAACAAAGCTTGTGAAAGTTTTCCTATTAACCTGTCTTACAGAAAACAATGTAAAATACCCTTTATCTTTCTGTCAAGCTCCCATTCATAACAGGCCATTACCAGAATTTTCTTTTAAATAATTTTAAGATACCTCATAATTTTACACTATCCTTGTCCATATTTATACAGTATGAATTATTTAAGGTTAATGCATCTATGTTTTGAGTGGCCAAGTCATGCCTGAAAATTTTAAATATGAAGTCATTCTTTTCTCCTGGTACGATAAAAAATTTACATTATAATTAACAGCTACAGAATTCCTTTTATGCCATATAATAGCATTTTCCTTTAGCTTTGCTTTTCAGACAGTGCATAATAAATCACAGGGGAAAATCTTTATTTTTAATATTCACACTTATGTATTTAAGGAACATTATTGAATTTTTCAATTACTTATTGAAATGGAAGAGAAATATTTATGTGCTATTATTTTATTTCAATCTTAGAGAATGTGGCCTTCTGTTAATGCTGAAATGTTGGTAATTAGCACCTCTGTTAGAAGTCAGCTCCTGGTCTTCAGCAGAGTTATGCTGGGAAGCTGTGCTTCCCAAGTGAACAGAGAATTATACAGTTTTATTAAAGAAGAATTTTCCCTTTGAGTACAGTTTTAAGGCAATCTTCAAAGGAAAAAATTTAGTGCCTTCAATCAGAGCACCGCACTAATTAGTGTGTAACAATGATTTAAGCAGAGAGCATCAGGCCTTGTTAATTTTCCAAGCCCATTCTGTAGTCTCTTTGCTGTATGCGTCTTTTGATGAGTCAATTTCATCTAGGTGCAGCTTTTTATATTTTAACTACTGTCATAACACTTCTAAAGTCTTAGAGAATGGTACACACTGATGCTGAAATCTGGCAATTACCTTCTAACTCTGCATTCCAGAAACTAATTTTATAGCTCAGCTCAAATTGCTTAATTCAGTTTCAAATATTTTGCATTTATAATATTGCTTCAAGTGGCAGGTCTCTGCATAAAATAATGTAACCATTTATTTGTTTATGTAGCCTTCACACTTAGAAATAGCAATGCACATCAATCATCAATTATAAATCAAGGTATTTAAGATTTAAAAGTTGTCAGGAGCATGGATTCCCTTGATCACATTTTATTGTGCAACTCCTTTCAGGAATTAGTTAAAATATAAACTTAATACTTTTAAAATGTTATGTACTACAAATCACCTATCAAAATAAACTGTTTTCTTCATTAAGAAAACAGTGAAGAAGTATTGATCTCCAAATGTCATGGGAAATTAGAAAACAGTAACATCAGAATTCTATATAACTATGATTTATGACTTCAGCAACATGAAGTAGGAATTGATTACTATTAAGGTCAATATCAAGATTCATTGACTCAAGTATACATAGTGACTAAGGCTAAATTGGGAATCTATGTTTATATCAAGAAAACATGTATCTTCCTGTGGATAAAAATATGCCAATGTATTCTGCCATTCTGTTAGCACTTATTATGAGAAGACAATATTTGAATCATGATAAATATTTTATAATTTAAAAACCATCCACTGCTTCTTCCAACTATTGGTCTCTGCATCATTTCTGATGGAATAGTGATGAAACGTTAGATTATATCAATAAAAATTGGCATTTGTATCACACAAAAATGAATCATAACTATAATCCACTTAAGAATTATTCATGAATTCAAGTACCTTATACAGCACTCTAAGAAACACATCACATAAAAAACATAGAGCCCATGAACATAAATTTGCTCTGTATTCTGTAATATGCTGGGAAATGGGTACAAATGAATGAGAATATAATTATATTAAGCAAAAAAATGTGAACAAAGTAATTAAGGACTAATGATTTAAAAGATATGTTAGAAAAACAACTATTATGTATACAATTTTGAAGAATTGTATTAAGCTGTAGTCCAGCTTTCATTATGTAATTCAATTAAGAATTTTGGAACAATTCTGGCCCCCTTCATTTAACAACTTATCCCAATTCTTTTTCCTGATATTGTCTGGTGTGCTTGCTTCCTCTCCACTTGTGATTGTTTTCATTTTAAATTAGATAAAAATACTTGCTTTCATGAAATGTTTGACTTGCAGAAGGAGGATATTATTTGAAACTGTAACTGAACAGCTCATAGAATATTTATTGAGCATGTTATTACAGGGATTATAAATAGGACCCTAGGAGCAGAGCATAAGATGACATTATATCTGACACTCTAAAAGTAACAGCAGCAACTATATAGCAGAAAAAAAGAAAAAAAAGCAGGAAAACTAGGTTCATTTTTAGCAAAAACTTTCTAAGCTGTGGTGCTAGAAATATCAGCATTCAATAAATATGACTTGGAAGTTACAAGAGTTAGGAGATAGGCAGCAAGGATACAGCCTTGTAAGTATTCATGAAGCTCATCTCTTTCTTGAACAATGTACTTTAAAGTGAAATGCATAAACAAATAGCAATAACCTATACAATGTTAAAAGAGCTCTGGTGGCATAGTGGTTAAAGTATTTGGCTACTTACCAAAAGGTCAAATATTTTAACCACTATGCCACCAAAGCTCTTTTAATATTGTATAGATTATTGCATTTGGCTGCTAACCAAAGGGTCCAGAACTCTGATGGCATAGTACCTAAGACATTTGACGATACCTCCTTGGAAATCCAAGTAGGAGTCACTATGAGTCAAATTGATGACATTGAGTTTTTTGTTTTTTTTGGTAACAGTTTTTTTTGGGGGTGCAGTTTGAACCACCAGCTGCTCTGCAGGTAAAAGACAAGGTAGTCTGCTTCCATAAAAATTTACAGTTTTGGAAACCCTGTGTTGTTGTTGTTATGTGCCGTCGAGTCAGCCCTGACTCATAGCGACCCCTCCTTGGGTTTCCGAGGCAATATCACTACGGAAGTAGGATTGCCCAACCTTCCTTGGAAACCCTATGGGGGTTGATAAGAGCAGGAATCAACTAGATGGCAGTGAGTTTTTATATAATACTTGTCAAAAATTCTCATCATTAGATTATCAAGTATAACTGATTCTGGATTGTATATTTGGTGTTCTCAAAAATCTACTTGAGTTATGGATTTGACAACATGCACTTTAAGAGGGTGATTTATTCTGGTTCTTATCAATGTACAAAGTAGAAATAAAATCAAAAGGAACAGTACAGAAGAACAGATAGGCTCTAATGTCTAAAACATAGTATTGAAGTAGTAGATACAGTTTCTTGGAGGATAGTATGAATAAAGCCTGTATATGTCCCATTGAATTTATTCATCATATGACATGACTCTTTTTAATAGTTTGATAAAAGGCACCTACCTTGTAAAAAAGATTATGATTATTTCACTGCTAGATATTAAGAGACATATATTTAATATGCCAAAGGCAAAGATTAGAAGTTAAAAAGAAAATACATTACCCTTATTAACATGAAAAAAAAACCACATTCCACAAACTGTGAATTAAGAGTTAAATATAGAATTTCTAAATTTCTTTCAAAATCTAAGCTGTAAAACCTGTTTACCATGAAAATTTCAAAATCCATTTGATTAGCATCAAATCATATAATCTTATCATATAAAATAAAAATTTAAAATAATACATCCAGGAACATTAGACTCCAGATTATAATAAATAAATACCATTCAAAAATGGTAACTGAAATCTCATAAATAGAAAAGTAAAAATATTTTTTACTATATTCATTTAAACTTCATTTTTCACATGATTAAACTATAAATTAGTTGTAATTATCCTATTACTAGGAAACAAAGAATAAAAGTAAATCAGCACCAAAGAAAGTATGCCCTCATGTAAAACCAGTGAGGCTGCCATGTTGCTGTTGTTAGCTGCCATCAAGTTAATTCCAGCTCATGATGGTATCAGGTGTGCAGAGTACAATTGCTTCATGAGGTCTTCAGGGCTGTGACCCTTCAAAAGTAGATTGCTAAGCTTCTCTTCTGAAGTGCTTCTGGGTGGGTTCAAATAGCTAACTATTGGGCTAGTAGTCCTATGCTTAACTGTTCGTGCCACTCAAGGACTCCTAAAAATGTCATAAAATGTTTAAAATCTCTTGAAATATATATATATATATATATATATATTATATGTGTGTGTGTGTGGTATGTGTCTTTCATGTATGTATAGATAGACAGATAGATTATAAAATGTAGCTTTAAATAGAAAATCATTTCTAATATTTTAATTAATTCACATAATTTAATTCCACAATTAAAAAATCCAGCACTCTAATATACTTATCCTTGATGGCCACACATAAATTCATTATAATGTCAACTGTTCAAGACACAACAATTAATCACTAATTACAAAATCCTTAATGAACATTTACCAAGTGTCAGATATTTTTTTAAGTACTAAGAATACTAGCTAAGCAAAGCAGATCCAGTATCTGTTCTTACTCTCAGCACAGACAATTAATACACTGCTGTTATATAATAAGGAGCTCTGGTGGTGGAGTGCCTAAGGCATCTGACTTCTAACCTGAAGGCTGGTGGTTCAAAGCCACCAGCCACTCTGCGGAAGGAGGATTGGGTAATGTGATTCTGTAAAGATTTGCCACCTTAGAAAGCCAAACTGGGTCACTTTGAATCAGAATGGATTCAATGGCAGTGAGTTTGTTTTTGTTTTTATGGTTGTTATATAACAGCAAAGAAAAGTACAATTTGATGTGGTAAAAATGTCCACAGTAATGGATTTAAATTTCCAAATTATTAAGGAGCAATCCCTAACTTGAGTATGTCAATTATGTATTTCATAGAAAGATGTGGTTTATGCCATTAAAATGTCCCCCGGTCTGCCCAACTAAGAAAATAGTTTGGTTTAAGCTTTTTTTGCTGTGCCAGAGTACTATAATTATACTATATTGTCAAAATAGTTTATAGAAAAGTAGGATTGGAAATTATCTTAATATTTAATTGTTTATTTGTTCATTTGTTTTAGGCAAAATGCAGGAATCAGAAAAAATGACCTCTAAGGATTTCTACAGTAAGAATGTACTAGAAGAAAGAATATGGGAAGAGATAAAGCAATGGCGATGAGTTATTTTCTTGCTAACAGAAAATATAAAGAGTATTGTGGTCCATCCTGCCGAAGTCTTACAGTTGCAAGAATAGTGTGGCAATGGGGCACATTTTTTTGCACAAAAAAATTCTTATAAGCATTAGTTTGGTTATGTTTGTCAGAGTTGCATCCCTAATAAAGACATCGATTGTTGTCGAGTCAATTTCAATTCATATTTACCCTACAGGTCAGAGTAGAGCGTCCACAGTAGCCAGTGGATTGGAGCCACCAAGCACTTAATCACTGTGCCACCAGGGCTGCTCCAATTAAGATAACACACTGAAATTATGGGACTCTGGTACTCAAGTCTTTATTTGTCAATTAATCTGTCTTTAATTGTTTAAACTTATTTTTCTATACATGAGCAAGAAATCTGAGTTATACACACAGTTTATTAATAGGAAGTTCAAGTCTCTGTGAAAAATCACAAAATCTCTAGAAAATTTCTCAAATTGCAACACTATTACCCAATATTATGAAAAAGTTTCCTAAAAAAAAAAAAAAGAAAGAGAAAACAAAGCAAATCAACAGTAAACAAAACAATAGAATATGATTATCACTTTAGAGATTGATAAATGGATAAATGGGTGACTATCACTTCAGAGATAAATTCATAGATGAATGGCTAGGTAGGCTTGTAAGTGAGTAGGGAGAAATGCTGATGAGTTTCATTCCTTAAGCTTAATAGGTTGAGATTCCCTCACCCTACCCCATCCCTTGTTCTACTTGGCTTTCCTTAAAGTTATTTCCACCGTTCAGTCATGTCAAAATCTCATCGTTTTTCATGCATAATTCCCAAAATTCTGCTGCCTTACTTCGTTCCTACTCTAATAAAAAATAATGCCTCATCTATGTTCTTATCACTCCTTAAGAAATGCTAAGGAGACAAAGATTCATTCTGAACTCTGCATTTGAGGAGATCTAGTTACAATGAGTAGAGCAGAGCAGATTGGAAAAGGTATTTTGAGCTGTCTTTTGGAACACTTTGGAACATTCTGTATAGTTATTTTTTATTCATACTCATCCAATCATTTTTATTACAAAAGGCCCATCAGTTGATGTGAAAATTGCATTTTATTTCCGCAGTGGACATACAGCATCTTTGTTTTCTGCTCAAGAAAAGTGGTACTTAGCATAGGAATTCCATAAAATGTATCAAATGTGAAAGACAGAGAGTATTTGTTGGGGGGAAAAAAAAAAAACCTGGAGTAAAAGATCCCAATTATCCATCCCTTCCAGTGATATTGTATATTTTAAGTGAATGGAAACTCTCAGAATTTCTGTCTCAGTACTAGAATTCCAGAAGCACAGCATGAAGCCAGGGATAATAATGTTAATTAAATTCTGAGTGATTATTACCAATTAAAGCTACTGGTAAATTAAATGTCATTACTCAGCACAGAAGACAAACAAACAAACAAATATCACAAGTGAAATGATTAAAATTATAACAAATTGGAACAAGTGCATTTATAGCTATATTTCTATATCAAACTACATTATAAATAGTATCAGCACTTGCACCATAAGTCTATAGTTTTGTTAATAAATCTACTCCACTAGTGCAGATTGACAATATTTAAGACATAGGGATGACATAGTGCATTTGCAATAAAATGTGCCACAAGATGGGTAGAACAATGATATATTGATTGAACAAACACAAAAGAAGTGTACTGTAAGCACCTCATTTTATTTCTTGGAAAGTGCTTGGCATGGGAAAGAAAAATTTACTACATTTTAACACAGAGACTCAGGAAGAGCATGCTGTGGTGGTCCTTCCTGCCAAAGTCTTACAGTTGCAAGAATGCTTAGAGAAAAACTGTGAAATCTAATACAAATTTATTCTCTAAATGGTAGCAAAATATGTAATAGTAAGTTATTTAAAATTTCCACTGAATTCAGTGCAGTGTGCAATCACATCTGTCTTCATAAATAACAACTTTTTCATTCATGTTCTGAATTATAAAAGCCATAACCAGTTCATCTCAAACAACTCCATCTTTTTTTATGACACATTATTCAGCTCCATTACTTTAGAATGATCAACTTACATGTCATCTAGAAATATTCAGGCCCTGGAGATAATATTAGCAAGAAAACATTCCATTAATAAATCCTTCCCACTCAGATGCAGATATTCTTTTTTTCGGCATGTTAAAACTTGTTTACATCACAATATATGCCCATCTATGAAAAAACACCAGTTTTTCCACACTTCTCAAGAGATTTAGACTTTTGGCCTGGAAATGCCCCTCAACATAACAATCATAGACAATAAAGCAGTTCTATATTTTTTGCCACAATTGTGATTCAAGAATTTTATCTATTAGGTGAAGCGATTAATTTAGTAATAGCCTATGAGAAAAAAAATAATCTAAACTATGTTTTGATTCTCAGGTTTACTCATTGAAACTTAGTTCCAAAAAGTTTTCATCATTTTTATGGAGAAAATAAACAGTTCAACTCAATGTCTGACGTGTGAACTTTGAATGTTAGCCAGGCACTAAAGCACATAACGAAGCAAGTGACCTTTTCATTCTTCAGTGATAGATTCATGTGATTCCCAGATCCCCAGGAAACATGTTTGGTACACAGAGTTATGTCTAATCATCTCACTTACCGTGTCTCAGCATGTTAGTGGTTCGGGAAGAGCAACAACCTTTCTCCTTTATGAACTGATCAATGAAATATAGATCCATGTTGAAAGATGACGCCGTGTTGCTAATAAAACTGAGGGTATTTCAGTAAAATAGAGGAGATTCATACTGACATCAAATATATGGGTGCCTCATATATTACTGCATATATTTGAAACACCTCTATAATATAAATAATACATGTAATCTTCCATATCCAGCTTCGCAATTACTTCTGAAAAACACAATCTATTCATTGTATTAATAATCACTTAATCTTCATTGTTGCATATTTTAAGCAATAGATAATATGCCCTTTTTCCCTCAAAGCAGAATTCCTATGGAATAATTTGCCATGATTGTTTTAGTCTTTTTAAATTAATTTTTAAACATTTAAAATGTAATATATAACATTTTACTTTATTAAGAAATATTTTCTTAAATTCCTAAACTCACTTTTTATCTGTTTTAAAATGCAATATAATAGTATTCAAGATAATAGTAAAATGATAATCCATGTATATCTTGAATTACAGGTTGTGGCTGTGTTTTATAGAATGGTGCATTCTGATTGCTTTCCCATATTATAAACTGAAACATATGATATAGGATCAGTAAATATATTTAAAATTTCATTTTTCTTTCACTAAATTACATTCTAATCTTACCTATAAAGTAATCATAATCATAAAGTGTGTATAATGGAGACTTTGTAACAGAAAATAACTATGCTAAAAATATATATTTCATGTGTGTATTAGTTATTTAGTAAAGAAGTTCCCAATGTGAGCAGGTAACTTATTATTTCTAAGAAAAGAAAATTTATATCATAATTTGGAAAATTATTACTCAAGTTTTCCCCTCTTGCACTGTTCACCAGTGATGCATTTTCTATTTTTTCTATGAAAAGTCACTTGTTTGCAGGGCATATTGGAGTGATTTGATAACAATTAGTTTTTTTTTTTTTTTTTAATAAAGTATGACATTATTATAGAGGTGCTAGGAGAACCTATAATCCTATCATAGAATATTATAACCAAAGAAAAACCTCCCATTTATTATATTAAAGCTAAAAAACATAATTATATTCATATGTGTAATATATTATTTCATATTCTGAGAATATTTATTACATTAAACTTAGATGTGTATGTGGTATTTCAAACCCAAAACCAAACTTATTGCCATCAACTCATTTCTGACTCATAGCCACCCATCGTGGTTTTCCAAGGCTGTGTATCTTTATGAAAGCAGACTGACTCATCTTTCTTCCCCCGAGCATCTGGTGGGTTTGAACCGCTGACATTTTAGTTAGCAGTCAATTGCCTTAACTACTTCATTACCAAAGTTCCTTATGTGGTAATTAGGGAAGCATTATTTGTTCTGTTTTCCAGACTGGGAAAAATAGAATTGAGCTATGATAATAAAGTGACTTGCTCAAATTTGTAGAACTAATAAGTCTGCAACTGGATCATAGCCACTTAGAAAACTTTTTGTAATACATACTGCTCTCTTCCACAAAAACTTATCTATCTTGCCTAAGATAGTTTAGCCAAATGGTGCAGAAGGTTAGCTTAATTTCACATGCTATAAAAATTTAGAAATGTATAAATGAAACTAATCTTTTAAATATTTGAAAGTCTTAAGATTCTTATCTCCATTTTACCATTTTAAGATCACCACAGACATGTGATTTTCATCCCATTTTGTTATTAACTATTGACAACCACTTTTGATCACCCCTTTGGAGATCTTGTTTCTGATTAAATCTAATAGTCATTGAAAGAACACATGCATCAGTCTCTAAGACAAAATTCAATAAATCTGAAGAAATTTATTTGAAGTGCCAGTAACCATATGACAAGTACACACAAGCACACAGTTACTTGTTACATAAGAATTTAGTAATTTACAAATATATTTTCTCTTTCAAATGCCTTCAAAATGAATGAGAAAAAGTTAGGTATATATGACTAGGGTAAAGGGATTGTCAGGAATAGGCCCCTAGTGGAAAAAAATAAAACAGCAGTAGAAGCTGTCAGATAGATTAAAAACATTAAGTACATTAAGTATACAAGTTGTGTAGTGCCTAAGGCATTTGACTGCTATCCAGAATGTTGGCAGTTCAAACCCACCAGCCACTCCTCAGAAGGAAGACTTGGCAATCTACTTCCATGGAGATACCACCTCGGAAACCTAAGGAGGGGTCTCTATGAGTTGGAAATGACTTGATGGCAGTGATACAGGTAGTCCCCTATTTAACAATATATGTGAGTTACAACAGTCTACACTCAATGACTGTCTTTTTTTGTTGTTGTTGTTCAAGTTATCATTAATAATATACACAATATATAATATTGCCATGCATAAAAGTACTATACAGACAGCTCTAACTAATTTTCTGACTAGAAACTCATCCCTATTCCCAGGGATAATCAAGAACCTTCCACAAGCGGAGTTATTATCACAACTGAAAAAATGCTAATGTTGTCCATATTTTTAATGGACATGTGTATTTTTTATGTATTTGCATATTAAAATATATGTATAAGTTAATATGTAATGTTTTCAACTCCCAGTGACAAGTAAAAGTCAAGTTTATAAAGATACTGTTGATAAAAGGCAATAATAATGAAAACTAAACAAAACAAAAAGAGATTTGAGTTACATACAAACTGACTTAAAGTCATCACAATGAAGTACAGTAAATTGGGGACTACCTGTATACACAAACAGATTAAACTCTTTGTTCTCCACAATCAATGCTTCACACACCTCTGCCCCTCCTCCCTTTGCATACTTTTTATCCTTTTAAGATCTTTATTAGCACTTCTTTCTTTTTCTTTGTTTTCCTTATATCACCTTTGAAAAGTTTGATTTATTTTCTCTCATTACCAAAGGTACCTACCTCTCACAGTATAAAGGAGAGAGTGAGAAAGCCTGAGACAATTGATCAAAATGATCATACATACGACTAAGAAAATCTAACACAACTATATTCAGATCTAGGCTGTAATGAAAGCTTTAAGCATGAGTAATAAATGACCAGAGAAGGTGATTCTATCCCCAACAGGAAAATTTTCAATTCAGAAAATAGTAATAAAACTGAGCAGCCTCATAGACACTAGATTTATGTTTTATTACTGTAAAAGCCCTACACTTAAACAGCCAGTGGGGCAGAAACATTTCCCATGGATCATATATCACTAGCTTTTCTATAATACTCGGTGTTCACCTTCATGTTACTACTAAGACAAATGTTACCTTGTACTTCAAGGAAATTTGCATTGTGCGATAGAATTATATGAATTGCCAATCCAGTGTTCCTGAGTGCCTGCAGATTGTCATAAAATAACAAAAGCAATACTATATTATGGAATCATTGCTCACAACATTACTCTTGATGGAGAGTCAAAGTACTGAAGAGCTGTAGACTTTAGTTAGAGCTTAAGAGTTGGGTCATAAAAATGCATTTGAGCAAGATACAGCTATTTGAAAAACTTGTGTTCATTTCTCTAAAGGAAAAATGAAGCATAAAATTTGTGGAAACAGCATCAAATACAGTACTTTCCATTAAGTTTCCATAAATACCTAGTACCCAATCCAAAGGAAAATCATCAGAAATATCAGAGACAATTAATTTCATAAATTAAATCATCACCTTTTTTTTAATCCATATAGTAAAAATAGAAGTAAATACCTTTTATTGATTTGAACAGCTAAAAACATGTGTGGTAAACTGCTGAAACTGAAAAAGAAGTTAAATTTCAGAGTATATTGTCATAATTTTTGTCCAAGGACATATCTAATGAAAAATAATTGTTATTCATAATTAAACCATCATTATGGCATGAAAAGATTAACACTATCATCAATATGTATTTTTAAATATTGCTATTTAATGGAGTGTGTATTTTAATTTTACTTGGGCATTTTAAAGTTTTATTAAAAATATCAATAAATAGAAAGAATATTGAAAGTTAAGACCTAAAATGGACATAGAAATTTGAATACTTTCAAAGTTTTCATATTCAGAAGGCATTAAGTGGACATCCATATCTTGCAAATGTCTATGTTTAAGGAAGAAAATCTCAATTATAAAATATTCTTGTAGTTAATATTTCCATTTTTGATTATTTCAAAATAGATGATTAAATTGGAGTGTATTTTGCATTCTCAGCTGCTTAAAGAAGAATGTATGATTCTAAGTGGCTACCAGGGATAAGAGGGAGGGGGAAAAGGGAAGCATTTGTTTGTGGGCATTGAGTTTATGCTGATGGTGGTGGAATATTTTGGAAAAGGATAGCAATAATGGTGGCACAAAATGAAAAATATCATCAATGTGCCTAAGCTGTAAATGAGGAAGTCATTACACTGGCAAATGTCTTATTGTGTAAGTTTT
>NW_006922308.1:268233-270135 GCF_000298275.1 Orycteropus afer afer | reverse complement strand
TAAATTTCAGACATTCACTGGAAATACACATGTTCCACTCTTGCTCCCTGTGGTAGTTTAGTTTGTGTGTCAACTTGGCTGGGTCTGTTGAGTGGCTGGGCAGCTGGATGTAGTATTCCCCATAATGAGAATGGTAATCAACTCCATGGTGGAATCTACTGTAAATAGCCGAATAGCTGCCTTTGAGATGTGATCTGCTTCCTATATATAGGCAGAAGCCTGGGGGAAGGGTCTCTAGCTTATGGCATGCTTGGACCCTGCATGTAGCCATGTCGTTGTTCAGCAGCCTGCCATGCTCTGCTGACCTGGGGACTTAAAATGGACTTAAATTAATGGCCTGCCATGCGGTTTGGTAACATCGGAACTGTGCCTTTTTATTTGTCTTCCTTGGGCTTAGCACCCTTAGCAGCCTTAGCAGCCAGCAGCTGTCTGAGTGAAGAAAATCCTCTGGCTTCAGTGGTCTGGGAGCTGGAGGCAGAGCTGAAGCCCAAGGCTGAGAAGCTTTCACATAACCTCTAGAGCTTGGCAATTTGAACTTGGACTTAAAGCCTCCAAATTGTAAGAATAAACTCCTGTTTTTTAAGGCCATCTCATTTGTAGTATGTTTCCTGTCTGAGTGTCACTAGGTAACCAGAACACTCCCCAAATTACAGTAAATTTGGAACAGCATTTCAAAATTGAACAGATATATTCCTGATGTAATAATAAATAATAATATTATTTAGAGCCATAAAAGGTGCTAAGAACAGCTTAGAAAGGAAGCAAATGAGAGTGTAAAAGAGAAGGACATCACAGTTCACAACACTGATAATACCTAACTTGAATTGGAAATCTTTCCTCTCAGTTAAGCTTCTGAAAGCCTCCAAACTTAGAAGATACAGGTTCAGAGATTAGGAAAAAATGTAAAAGGGTATCATAGGACTTTTTTTTTTTTTTTTAACAACTTGTCCAGATCTCTTACCATGACTATAAGCACTACACATTCAGAGAGAACAGTAGAACTGTTTTTGTCCCTCAAAGTAAAAACAGAGCTATGTATTAAAAAATTTGCAGAATTTAGCTAAGGCGCCTAGTGGGAATGTCAGTGTACAAGATAAAGCCTTCCTGAGCACAGTGTGAATGTGTTGCACTGTGGGAGTTTTCCTTACAGAAACAATGGAAGACAGACACAGAGTAATCCCTCACAAACATCCCGACACTATGGGAGAGAGATCCAATAGAGCTACTACCTCAGGACCATAGTACTGGGGTACACCAGACTCAATTGGTAAAACAAAATACAAAAAAGCATTGCTCCACACCCTACATTGGTGAATAGCACCTGGGGTCTTAAAAGCTTTCAAGCAGCCATCTAAGATGCAGCTAATGGTCTCCTAACATTGGAAGTGAAGAACACACACACAAAAAGGGGAGGGGGCATTTAGAAGCAATAAACTCTAGGACGCAATGATCCTCGAGACCAGAAAAACTGGATGGTGCCTGGCTACCAATGCCAACCACTCAAGAAAGGATCAAATCTGGAGATCCTGGAGAAATTGGGAGGGAAAATGTGGAAAAAAATCCAAAAACTGAATAATGACCAGAATTACTGGTCAGATGAAATCTGGTGAGACTCCCAATACTATGACCCTGAAATACCTTCGTTGCCTGGAATAAAACTCACCCCCAGAGGCTGGCTTTCAGCCCAATAGTTAACAAGATGTATAAGCAGACTGCTCAACCCAGGATGCCACACCCACACACTCAATGGTGATACATCCTTTAGGGCAATAGACCATGGGACACCAAACGACAACATTCAAACTGAGGAAATGCAGGATAAACAGTGCATAATTGTGAAGGACACAAGCGAAGGGTTGCAGGGTAGGGAGGGGAGGAGACTGGGTTAAAGCTGGACATGGC
>NW_006922308.1:255908-265708 GCF_000298275.1 Orycteropus afer afer | reverse complement strand
CAATCTGATTCCTGTGTGTTCCATCTGGTGAAGTCCACGTGTACAGCCTCCGTTTGTGTTGTTGAAAAAAGGTGTTTGCAATGAACAAGTCTTTGGTCTTGCAAAATTCTACCATGCAAGTTCCAGCATTATTTCTGTCACCAAGGCCGAATTTTCCACCTACCGGTGATTCTTGTTTGTTTCCAACTTTTGCATTCCAGTCACCAGTGATAATTAACACATCCTGATTGCATGTTCAATCAATTTCAGACTACAGAAGTTGATAAAAATCTTCAATTTCCTCATCTTTGGCTTTGGTGGTTGGGGCATAAATTTGAAAAAAAGTTGTATTAACGGATCTTCCTTGTAGATGTATGGATATTATCCTATTACTGATAGCATTGTACTTCAGGACAGATCTTGAAACATCCTTTGTGATGATGAATGCCATGCCACTCCTCTTCAAACTGTCATTCCCGGCATAGTAGATCATATGATTGTCTGATGCAAAATGGCCACAGCCAGTCCATATCAGCTCACTATGCCTAGGATATCAATCTTTATACATTCCATTTCATTTTTGACAACTTCCAATTTTCCTAGATTCATACTTAGTACATTCCATGTTCCGATGATTAACGGATGTCTGCAGCTGTTTCTCCTCAATTTGAGTGGTGCCACATCAGCAAATGGAGGTCTCCAATGCTTTACCTTATCCATATGAGTAAGGCTGGGTTTACTCAGATGATGCAGGTCTTTCCCAGTCCTATTTTGAGAGCCTTCTAACCTAACCAGACTATTCATAAAGTTGTGTGGTAATGTATCAGACAGTGTTTCTTTTCTATTCATAAGGTTTTTCCTGGCCAATTCTTTGAGAAGTGAATGGCCTCTTCCTTCTTCCTAGTCTGTCTCAGTCTGTAATCTGGGCTTATACCTGTGCACCATGTGCATCCCGCTCAATTTGAAATACCAGTGGCTCAGCCTCAAAACTCACATCAACACTTCACCATGGTAGGACAAACCACAGACAAGTTTGTCTCCCTATGTGTATATATATATATATATATATATATATGTGTGTGTGTGTGTGTGTGTGTGTGTGTGTATACTTTTGATCCTTCCCTTCTTCAGTCATAATAGTATATATATATATATATATATATATATATATATGAAAGTATATATATGAATACATATACATATGTATGGATAGATACACAAATACACACACACACACAGGGGAAACAATGAAATTCAAGGAAACATAGTGAAAGTGAAGAAAATTCTAATATTGTTGGATTGACTAGAAAAGATATTACATCCAAAAAAGACTGGTATATGAAACATGCATACCCAAAACACAGGAAGAAATATCTCTAATTGAAGAAATATAACAAAAATAGTAAAACAAACACACCACTGATGATATATTTCATATCAGAAAGCCAAAAGAGGATGAGTAAGAGAAAAGATAAGAGAAGGTACTCTAAATTATAAAGATAGAATATTTACCTATAGAATGTAATTAAATATGAAAGTGGCAAAAATACACACATAGAAAAATGTATAGAAACAATAGAAGAAAATGATGAAAAAGTAAAAATAAGTAATTTTCAAATGGAGAAAGCTTGTAATGTCCAAGCCGGGGGAAAAATGTAAAAGCTTGAACATCGATATATAATGTGCCCTTTTTAGAACAGGTAGCCAGAAAGCTCTGAGAAATAGTCTAAAACAATGAGTTTACCATAATATTCTTATGATGGTAGGAAAATATGTTAAGAATAGAGAGGAGAGAATTTGTACAAGTATATCTGTATCTAAGTGCTGGGCTATAATAAACACAAAAGAGAAATTTCTGTTTCTCATTAAGCTTATAATCCAGTTGAGGAGACTACACAATTAACAAAATACATAAATAAATTAAAAATATAATTGTTTTCAAGAAAATAAACCCATATAGAAGGATAAGGATTAATGAAGGTGCATTGCAAGGTGTTTGCAAATTTAGAATTTGGAAATTGAGAAAAAAGTCATCAGAGTAGTCACTACTTGAAGTCAGAAGCAAACTAAAACTTGAGATGTTACTGGATTTTCAGAGGTCATACATTCATGTCTTGATTTACAAATATGCATTTTTTGACAAATGTGCATTTATGAAGCTTAGAAATATAGTGTCATCATATAATAATATGAACAGTATATAAATATGAATATTGTAACAAAAGAAGATGTATTAGATACATAGATTCACTATATCAAAAAGAATTGGTCAATTTCCAACTATTTCTGGAGGCAGCATAAAATCAAGAACTAATGGTACTGAAAGAAGAGTTCCAATCTACACAAAAAGTATTGGCAAAAACAAGTCTCCATGAATTGATGAGATACCCACTGAGATGTTTCAAAACATGGTTGCAATACTGGAGGTGCTTACCTGTTTATGGTAACAAACTTGGAAGACAACTACCTTGGTGCTGACTAGAAGCAAATGATGTTAGTGCCCATTCCAAAGAGAGGTGATACAACAGAATGTGGAAATTATCAAATGATGTCATTAATATCACACACAAGTAAAATTTGGCTGAAGATAATTCACAAATGGTTGCAGCTGTATATTGACAGGGGACTTCAAGAAATGTAAGCTGGCTTCTGAAGAGGACATGGAACAAGGTCATGTCAGCAGATGGCAGACAGAACTTGGCTTCAAACAAAGAATACCAGAAAGATGTCTACCTGTGTTTTATTGCCTATGCAAAGGCATTCTATTTTGTGGATCTTAACAAATTATGGACAACATTGTGAACAATGGGAATTCCAGTACACTTAATCCTGCTCATGTGGAACCTGTAAAACAGACTAAGTTTTAATTCTAAATCAACTAGTTTATACTATATGATTTAAAAAGAGGCAGGTGTGTCAAGGTTGTATCCTTTCAACATATTTATTCAATCTGTATGTTGAGCAAATAATTCAAGAAGCTTAACTATAAGATAAAGAATATGGCATCAGGATTGGAGGAAGACTCATTAACAACCTGCAGTATGCAGATGACACTACCTTGCTTGCTGAGAAAGAAGACAACATGAAGAATTTTACTGAGGAAGATCAAATACTAAAGCTTCCAGTATGAATTACACCTCATCATAAAGAAAACAAAAATCTTCACAATTGGACCAATAAACATCATGATAAATGGGAAAAAAAAAAAATTGAAGTTGTCAAGGATTTCATTTTAATTGGAATCTCAAACCAATGTCCATGGAAGCTTCCCTCAAGAAAATAAATGACATATTGTAATGAGTAAAGAAGCTCTGGTAGCGTAGTGCTTAAGGCACATGACTGCTAACCAGAAAGCTGGTGGTTCTAACCCACCAGCCACTCTGTGAAAGGAAGAATGGGCAGTCTACTTCCATAGAGATACTGTCTCTAGATACCCAAGGAGGGGTTACTATGAGTCAGAATTGACTTGACGGCAGTGAGGCTTTTTTTCTCCCCCCTTGGTTTTAGATGAGTAAACCTGATGTAAAAGGCCTCTTTATAGTGTTGAAAGGAAAAATGTCACTTTGAGTACTTAGGAGCACCTGACCCAAGCCATGATATTTTCAATCACCTCATATGCATGTGACAGTTGGATATTGAATTAGGAAGGACAAAGAATTGATGTTTTTGAATTGTACTGTTGGCAAAGAATACTGAATATGCCATAGACTGCAAGAAGATGGAACAGATTTGTCTTGAAGAAGTATAGGCAGAAGGGTCCTTGGAAGCACTGTTGGCAAGATTTTGTCTCATATACTTAGTACATGTTACCAAGAGGCACCAGCCCTGAAGAAGGAAATTGTGGTACTTAATGTTATGTGTCAGCTTGGCTGGGCCTGGTTTTGAGTGTCTGAGCAGCTTGTTGTTGTTAGGTGCCATAGAGTTGACTCCAACTCATAGAAACCCTATATACAACAGAATGACCTCTCTGGGCAGCTGGATATAGTTATTTCCCATGGTGAGATTAGTAAGCAATTCTATGGTGGAATCTACTGAACCCACTGAGTAGCTGTCTTAGGAATGGGTCTTCTTCCAGTATATAGGGTTGTTGTTATCTTGTTAAGTGCCGTCGAGTCGTTTCTGACTCATAGCGACCCCATGCACAGCAGAATGAAACACTGCCCAATCCCGTGCCAGTTCCACAATCGCTTCTATACTTGAGCCCATCATTGCAGCCACCGTGTCAATCCATCACGTTGAAGGCCTCCCCCTCTTTCATTGACCCTTCACCCTACCAAGAATGACATCCTTCTCCAGGGAATGGTCCCTTCTTACAACATGACCAAAACAGGTGAGATGAAGTCTGGCCATTCTTGCTTCCAAGGAGCATTCTGTCTGCACTTCCTCCAGGACAGATCTGTTAGTTCTTTTGGCAGTCCATGGTACTTTCAACATTCTTCGCCAGCACCACAACTCAAAAGCATCAACTCTTCTTCAGTCTTCCTTATTCATTGTCCAGATCTCACATGCATACAAGGCGATTGGAAATATCATGGCTTGTGTCAGGCGCACCTTAGTCCTCAAGGAGATATCCTTGCTCCTCAGCACTTGAAACAGTTCCTTCGCAGTTGACTTTCCCAATGCTACACGTCGTCTAATGTCCTGACTGCTGCTTCCGTTGGCATCGATTGTAGAACCAAGCAACGTGAATTCTTTGACAACCTCAATCTTCTCTCCATTTATTGTGATGCTGCTCATTGGTCCAGTTGTGAGGATTTTTGTTTTCTTTATGTTGAGATGTAATGCATACTGCACACTGTATTCTTCAACCTTCATCAGTAGGTGCCTTAAGTCATCCTCACTTTCAGCAAGCAAAGTTGTATCATCTGCATATCTCAGGTTGTTAATGATTCTTCCTCCAATCCTGATACCACGTTTTCCTTCATATAGTCCAGCTTCTCAGATTATTTGCTCAGCATACAGATTGAATAAGTGTGGAGAAAGGATACAACCCTGACGCACGCCCTTCTTGATTTTAAACCATGTAGTGTCCCCTTGTTCTGTTCAAACGACAGCCTCCTGATCAAGGTATAGATTCCTCATGAGTACAATCAAGTGCTCGGGAATTCCCATTCTTCCCAATGGTATCCATCATTTGTCATGATCCACACAATCAAATGCCTTTGCATAGTCAATAAAACACAAGTAAACATCTTTCTGGTATTCTTTGCCTTGAGCTACGATCCATCTGACAACAGCTATTATATCCCTTGTTCCACATCCTCTTCTGAATCTGGCTTGAACCTCTGGAAGTTCTCTGTCAATATACTGCTGCAAACGTTTCTGAATTATCTTCAGTAAGATCTTACTTGCGTGTGATATTAATGATATTGTTCTATAATTTATATAAAGTATATAAGAAGAAGTATTGAAAAAGGTCTGCAGCTTTCAGCACACTTGAATCTTGCATGTAGCAAAGTCATTGTTCAGCAGCATGCCATGTTGTCTGACAATCTTGGGACTGTTAATGGACTCGAATCAGTGGTCTGCCATGTGGTTTGGTAATATTGAGACTTTGCCTTTTTGCTTTTTGACCTTGGGTTTGTCAGTCTCAGCATCCAGGAGCTTCCTGAGTGAAGGAAGCCTCCAGCTTTTGTGGGCCAGGAGCAAGAGGCAGAGCTGAAACCCAAGATAGAGGGTCTTTCACCCAGCCCCTAGAACTTGGTACTTTCAACATGGACTTTTAGCTTCCAACACTGTAATAGAATAACCTTCTGCATGTTAAAGCCATCCACCTGTGATATTTTCTATTAGAACAGCACTAGAGAATTAAAGGAGACATCATACTTGATAAAATAGACAGTTAGTGAAAAGGAGGAAGACCCTCAATGAAATGGATTAATACAGTGGCTGCAACAGTGGGATCAAGCATAGCAATGACTGTGAGGGTAGGCCATGTCTTGGCAGTGCTCCGATCTGTTGTCATAGGGTTGCTAAGGGTCATAATTGACTCGAAGGCACATGACAATAACAGCATAGGTTATTGTAGTTCAAGAATGCTAGATTTAATTTATCTTTTCCCTCTGCAAGGTTATCTCTGAAATATATTAACAGATAGTGGAAGAAAGGTAAATTCTGAAAAATGAAATAGATAAGCAAAAATATGTCAATGATAAAGGTATTGGGTTCACTCATTCCCAAAACAAGAACCACACATTAAGGCAGGCTGTCACTCTGCCATTTTGACATGTTGCACTACAGATGTTGAAATACATTTTTGTGCTATTTAGATCACTGTATTTTCAAGCACTTTCTTAGGGTAGATTACCTGGTAATTTATTTAATAAATACTTAAAGAAAATCACAGTCAGCATTATCTGATCAAAATAGGAACAGAATTATATATTCCCTAAACCAAGTCTTGGGAGCTCTGGTAGCGTAGTGCCTAAGGCACTTGACTGCTAACCAGAAGGATGGTGGTTCAAACCCACCAGCCACTCCTCAGAAAGAAGATGGGGCTATCTACTTCCGTAGTGATATTGCCTCAGAAACCCAAGAAGGGTTAGCAATGAGTCAGGTCCAACTCGAGGGCACATGACAACAACAACAAAAACAAACCAAGTCTTATATTTGAGTAATTTAACAACAACAACAACAAAAAGCAACACTTTATGATAATATTTTAACATTCTTCAAGAGCAATGTCCATGTCAGTTGAGTAATTGTTTTTCTCCTTATTCTTTGTACGTCAATAAATTCTTTAAAAAAACTTTCTTCTATTTAGTGTAATTGAGCAAACACTTAATGTGATCTAACTGCTTTTGAAATTCAGAAAGCATGACTCTGGGATACTAAACTTCAAAAATTAGGTACTAGTCATATATAGATTCCAAATAAATTCAGATTTTTCTCAATTTCCATAGTAATAATTTTTAAAGATAATACAATTTATTAATCTTTATACAAAATCTAGTCAATTTCCTAGTTCATGCTAATGACCAAGTGACAATAGCCAAAATTTTAAATTTTACTAATCTAAAAGTATTCATGCACTGTATGAATCCAATGCTTTTTATAATGATAGAAATGTCTTTAAATTACTTGACTAAGGGCAGTAAAATTTTCCATTTAAAAATATTTAGCTGTTGATTAATGTACCATTTTATACTCCAAGTTTCATTATTATATTTTCTAACTTCCACTTCTGAACAGAAATTGAAAGGGAAAATTATCTAACTTTTACATTTTCACCAAAATATATTTTACTGTGTAAAATTCAGACAAAATATCTGTAGACATATCTTAGAAAAAATGATAATTTACAAATGCAAACTAAACAGAGTTTCTATAATAAAAACAGTTGGTGTTCCCTAACGATCAATTACACCTAATAAGACTACTCATTAGTCTCTCCTCTACAAATCTAATCTGTTGCTATGAGTCAGGTCCAACTTGACAGCACATAACAACAACAACAATGGTGATAAGTGGTAGGGATAAATCTGGGCATATCACAGATTTCAGAGAGCCATCTATATATGGCTCACAGTCACAGTCACCTCTAATCTTGCAAACAACATCAGCATATATTTTTTGGACTATTTCAATAGCCTTCAAATTGCTCTTCTCTTCTTTAGTTTTGCTCCCTAACAAGCCAATTATCCACCAATGAGATGACTCTCATGAACCATAAATTTGATGTTTTAAGCAAGAAATCAAAATACTCAAAATTCTCCCCTTTGCAACCCAAATGAAATTCTTACTCTTTATGATGCCAGGACAAAAACATTCCACATGGTCAAGACTAGCCCAGTATCTCTGACTTCATCACATTCCATAACTTCTTCCCACCCACAGCTCACTGTTCCTCATTTTGACTGTCAAACATGCCAACCTCATTTTTTTCAAACCTTTTCATGTATTTGCTCTTCTTTTCTCTCCCTACAATCCGCGTGACTACCTCCTTTGAATATTTTTTAAATTGCAACTCAAATATCATCGTTTTTAATCCTTGACTATCTAAAGGAATCTCAACTACATCCATTCAACCACTATTATTCTTACTAATTTCATCTTTTAATTCATATGTAATTGAAATTAATTTTTACAACTAATTTAAAATAATTTTAAATTATTTTTTACATGATTACTCTCTGTCTGTTCTGCCTAAGGAATACATCTCTCATTCTTATTATATCACCAGATTATAGTTTAATGGCTGGAAGAAAGTAGGCACTCTTCAAATATATGTAGACAAGTCTTACTAATTAATGTCAGCTCTGGTTTTAAGGAATCTCAATCTGTAACTCCTGTTAGAAGGATAAACATTTAAATTGGTAGATACTTCTACTGTTCTTCTGAACTTGTCTATCACACTTACCTGTCCTTTAAATCTATGTGCAAAAAACTTTCAATTTAAAATAGATGATTTGTTATTATCTTAAGTATGTTATATAATATAAATAAGATGCCACATGAAGTCTGGATATGATGTTTGATAAATCTTCAGCAAAGTAGTTATCTGACCTATTAATTACGTTCATCTCCATGAAAATTAACAAATATAAAAGAGACTATTTGTTTATGATGTACTCTACTCCAAGAACATTGTACAGCAAAAAAAAGAGAGAAGCAAACCTAATAAACTTATCATGTTTTATTATTTTACTTTATAGTTCATTTATTTCTGTTACATAGCCTTGTACTTTATTGTTACTCTTTGCTACTAACAGACACTTTTGATTTGGATCCAATGGAAGTTTCTGTCATCTATTAAAACAAAACTAATGACTGTAACATGTAACAAGTTTAATTACGTATATGAGTCAGACCCAACTCATAGTGACCCCTCTTTGGGTTTCCAAGGCGGTATCACTACAGAAGTAGATTACCCAAACTTCCTGCCAAGGAGTGGCTGATGGGTTGAACCGCCAGCCTTCTGGTTAGTAGTCAAGTGCCTTAGGTACTACGCTACCAGAGCTCCTAAAAAACACACCTTTAAAAATCATTTTTTTTGTTGATGTCCTAAGCTGTTATAACAGTGAATAATAAAACAAAAGCCGTGTATATTTATAAAAGCTCTTTAATATTTGTATGACTTATTCTTGTGCAAATCAAGAGAGTATTATCAAGTTAAAATATTTTTATAGATCATTAAATTTCCAAGTGTAACATGTATTTAGCAATAAATTAATTTTACATATTTTTTTCTTTAAGCTGAAAATATCCCAGATAAGCAATATGAACAAAAGATATTGGAGCTCCATTTTATCTTCTCTCATAAATATTTAACATTATTTAAGCATATTTCTTCTCTTCTGGTAACATTTAGAGGTAAATCTCTCTCTCTCTCACCTGCACACATAGACACACACACACACACACACACATACATACACTTGGACATGAAACTGATTTTTGTTACTTTTCCATTCTTCAATCTATCTAGTCTAACCATATGTATATTTCAGGATAAATTCTTATTTAATGAATACCTTCAGTTGTACAGCTGAAAAAAATTGTTTGGTTTTACTTCATAGGGTAAATCTTATAAATGATAAGTCTTTAGTTTGTGAATTGACTTCTTGAAAGCTTAAAACCAAATATGTAGCTTACTTAAGGCATGTGAGTCTTTTAAAATTATTCCTGATGCTGATTTAAAACCATACTTGTTTTTTCTTTCTTCTTTGACCTGATTTGACTGTTCATAGTTATATTCTGTATTAATGCTGAGTATAGTTAACATATTAAATAATCTGGATAAACACTGATACATACACATATACATATTCTCAACTCTTCCTACTTCCCTCTATATTCATTATCAATTCTCTACTGACAGT
>NW_006922308.1:241085-255295 GCF_000298275.1 Orycteropus afer afer | reverse complement strand
GAAAAAGACCAAAGGAACATGCAGACTATTGCACTGATAAACCCTTCCAACATGAAACTGAAGACACTTCTCTACACCACCTTCCAGCCAAATAAAAGACAGGACTATAAAATAAACAACAACACACACAAAGAATGTGCTCCACAGAAAAATCAACCACACAAGACAAAAAGGGAAACATTTGCCCAAAACCAATTTTGAGAAGACAGGGTAGGACAGGGGAACCAGACAAATGGAAACGAGGAGCCCAGGGAAGAAATAGGGAGAGTGCAAATCTTTGCAACCAATGCACACAAAACTTTGTGTATGGCCCATTGATTGGGAAAACAAATTCACTATGCAAACTTTCACCTAAAGTACAATAAAATGTTTAAAAATAAGAGAAAGAAAACCTATGGGACACAGTTCTATTTATGAAACACATAAGGTTGAGGTCAGCATGGGTTGGGGACTTGATGGCAATTGTTGGATAGACCCAAAAAAAACCAACCAAACAAACAAACAAACTCACTGCTGTCTAGTCAGATTCAACTTATAGTGACCCCTCCTTGTTTTTCTGAGGTGGTATCACTATAGAATAGATTGCCCAACCTTCCTTCTAAGGAATGGTTGATGGGTTTGAACTGACAGCCTTCTGGTTAGCAGTCAAGTGACTTAGGCACTACACCACCAGAGCGCTTGTTGGATAGACAGATAGACACAATTGTCACAAAAGAAATGAATAGCTTTCTCCTTCCTGTCCTCATTTTACTAATGTTCTCTTGTGGAATTTATTTATTTAGTTAGTTACTTACTTACTTACTATACATGCTTTAGGGCATATTTCTTAGATATTTGACTTTTATTGATTGATTTTTTTCTTTAATTTAAAAGATTAACAAATTGCTTATTTTAAATAAAAAAATGACAGTTATATAACTGACATTGTGTGAGACTAATTTATTGAAATTTAAAACATTTTAGCATAAAAATAAAAGTATAAAATTAAAATGAGCAAAAGCTATTTAATTATAATATACTTGGTTTAATAAATAAATTTCTACATATTTATTTTCATATTTTGCACTTTTTCATACACTAATTCTAGGATTGTGGTTGGAATTGACTGGAAAACTATGCATATCACAACCTTTTTAATCAAATAGCCATGGATACACACCCTAGCTTGGCCATTTGTTATGTGTCAAGACTTTAAAGCTGTCCAACTTACCTGAGCTCTGAATCTTAATTTTGATGTCTAAATAGGCATGTATATGTTTAGTACATCAATAAAATTTTAAAAAGTACATGTGTAGTGTTCTGTGTATGTTGTTGTTGTTATGTGCCATCGAGTCGGACTTGACTCATAGTGACCCCTCCTTGGGTTTCCAAGGCAGGATCGTTACGGAAGTAGATTGTCCAACCTTCTTTCTAAGGAGTGGCTGGTGGGTTTGAACCACCAGCCTTCTGGTTAGCAGTCAAGTGCCTTAGGCACTATGCTACCAGAGCTCAGTTCAGTATATAGTATCCTTAATAAATAGTTACCATTGTTCTTCTTGTAAATATTAATCACAATAATTTTCATGATGAGCTTGTGTCTAAATGTTTTATTTCCTCCAGTAAACAATGAGGTATTTTGACTACAGTAACTATGTATTCTTCTTTATGAATCCCTCAAACATTTCACCAAAGGGTACTCAATTAATTTACTTCAATTATGTAATTACTTCCTGGTTACACATCTTCCCATATGAATCACCATCTCATATACATTCAAGTACATGCCACTTAAACACAGTTTAAAGAACTGGCAGTTACAGTAACTTGAATATTCAATATTATTAAAAACATATGAAATAAAATAATATGAGTAAATACAGAATGTTCATAAAGGAGAAATTTGACAGCATGGATTACACATCTTGATCTTCTACTTTCAGACTAACTGTAGTAAATGTATTTAAAAAAAGAGATCAAATCAAAAGAATACAGTGAAATTAACATTTAGAATGGAGTATATACTCATTTTACAGTTGAGAACAAAAGAAGACAACACTCACTAAGTTACATACTATGATCAGTGAATATCATTAAGATATAGTAAATGTTACAGAGATTGCAATCAATGTCATGAAACAAACAGTATGAACTGGTGTACGGAAAATGAATATGCTCTGTAAACTTTCACCAAATTAAAAAAAAATATAGCAAATGTATGTTGTACTTTTTCTTTTGTTTAAAAAAAAATGCGTATTTAACCAAAAAAGAGTATGCATATGTTAAGTGTTATTGAGTCAATTTTCTTGGTAATGTGTTACATGTTGTTGTTAGGTGCCTTGGAGACTTCTCTGACTCATAGAGAACTCATGTACAGCAGAATGAAACACTGGCCAGTCCCGTGCCAGCCCCATGATCTTTGCTATCCTGAGCCTGTCATTGCAACTACTGTGTCAATCCATTTTGTTGAGGGCCTTCCCCTTTTTAGTTGACCTTTCACTTTATCAAGCATGATATCCTTCTCCAGGGAATGGTTCCTTCTGACAAAATGACCAAAGTAGATGAGCCAAAGTCTGGTCATTCTCACTTCCAAGGAGCATTCCAGCTGCACTTTTTCCAGGACAAATTCATTAGTTTTTTTAGCAGTCTGTGATACTTTCAGTATTCTTTGCCAACATCACAACTCAAAAGCATTGACTCTTCTGTATTCTTTTTTCATTGTCCAGCTCTCACATGCATATGACTCACTCACTCAGTCACTGTTGTGGAGTTGGATCCAACTCATAGCGACCCCTCCTTGAGTTTCTGAGGCAGAATCACTACAGAATTACATTGCCTGATATTCCTTCCGAGGAGTGGCTGGTGGGTTTGAACCACCAGCCTTCTGGTTAGCAGTCATGCCTTAGCCACTATGTTACCATGCACATGAGGTGATTGAAAATGCTATGACTCGTGTCAAGTGCAACTTGGTCTTCAAGGAAACATCTTTGCTCCTCAGCACTTGAAAAAATGTAATTTGCAGCATATTTGCTGAGTGCTGTACAACATCTGATACCTTGAATGCTTCTTCCATTGGTGTTGATTATAGAACCAACTAACATGAAGTCTTTGACAACTTCAATCTTTTCTCCATTTATTATTTATTAATCCCCTTGTGAGGATTTTTGTTTTCTTTATATTGAGGCATAAGCCGCACTGCAGACTGTAGTCTTCAATCTTCATCGGTAACTGTTTCAAGTCATTCTCACTTTCAGCAAACAAAGTTGTCGTCTGCATAATACAGGCTGTTAATGAGTCTTCCTCAAATCCTGATGCCACATTCTTCTTCATATAGTCCAGATTCTCAGACTATTCAGCATACAGATTGAATAAGTATGGTGAAAAGATACAACCCTGATGCACTCTCTTCTTGATTTTAAACGGTGCAGTGTTCCCTTGTTCTGTTTGAACGACAGCCTCCTGGTCTATGTACAAGTTCCTCATGAGGACAATTAAGTGTCCTGGAATTCCAATTCTGCTCAATGCTATCCATAATTTGTTATGATCCACACAATCAAATGCCTTTCCATAGTCAATAAAACACAACTAAATATCTTTATCATATTACTTTCTTTGAGCCATGATCCATCTGATATCAGCAAGCATATCCTTTGTTCCACATCCTCTTCTGAATCTAGCTTGCACATCTGGAAGCTCTCTGTCCATGTACTGCTGCAAACATTTTTTTAAATTATCTTCAGTAAGATTTTACTTGTATATGATATTAATGATATTCTTCAATAAGTTCCACATTCTGTGATATCATCTTTCTTTGCAATGGTACAAATACGGATTTTTTCCAGTCAGTTGGCCAGGTAGTTTTTTTTCCAAATCTCTTGGCATAGCCAAGTGAGTGCCTCTAGTGCAGCATCTGTTTATTGAAACATCTCAGTGGTTATCCTGTCAATTCCTGCAGCCTTATTTTCCACCACTTCCCTCAGTGCAGCTTTGGCTTCTTTCAGTATTATTGGTTCTAGATCATATGCCACCTCCTGAAATGAATGATCATCTATGAATTCTTTTTGGAAATGTGACTCTCTGTATCCCTTCCATCCTTTTGTGATGTTTCCTTCATCAATCAATATATTGCCCATAGAATCTTTCAATATTGCAACTCAAGGCATAAATTTCCTCTTCAGTTCTTTTGGCTTGAGAAATGCCAAACGTATTCTTCCCTTTTGGCTTTCCAGCTCCATGTCTTTGCATATTTCATTATAATAATTGACTTTGTCTTCTGGTGATGCTCTTTGAAATCTTCTGTTTAGTTTTTTATCTTTTCTTTTCTTCCTTTGCTTTAGCTACTTTCCACTCAAGGGCAAATTTCAGAGTCTCTTCTGACATCCATTTTGGCTGTGTCTTCCTTTCCTGCCTTTTAAATGACCTTTTGCTTTCTTCATGGATGATGTTCTTGATGTCATTCCACCATTACTCTGGTTTTTAGTCATTGGTGTTCAATGCATCAAATCTATTCTTTAGATGGTCTACAAATTCAGGAGGGATATATTTCAGGTCATATTTTGGCTCTTATGGAATTGTTTTAATTATTTTCAATGTCAAGTTGAACTTGCAAATGACCATTTGATGATCTGTTCTACAATCAGCTCCTGGTCCTGTTTGGGCTGAAGATGTTGTGCTTCTCCTTCGTCACTTGACACAGATGTAGTCAGTCTGATTCCT
This sequence comes from Orycteropus afer afer, assembly GCF_000298275.1. Classification (NCBI taxonomy): domain Eukaryota; kingdom Metazoa; phylum Chordata; class Mammalia; order Tubulidentata; family Orycteropodidae; genus Orycteropus; species Orycteropus afer. Next base: position 250,603 of record NW_006922308.1, on the reverse strand, counting down.
GTGCACTCCCTCTGATGAAGTCCACGTGTATAGCTGTCATTTGTGTTATTGAAAAAAGGTACTTGCAATGAATAAGTCATTGTTGTTGTTGTTGTTATTTGCCATCAAGTCAGACCTGACCCATAGCGACCCTCCTTGGGTTTCCGAGGCAGTATCACTACAGAAGTATATTGTCCAACCTTCCTTTTGAGGAGTGGCTGGTGGATTTGAACCGCCAGCCTTCTGGTTAGCAGTCAAGTGCCTTAGGCACTGCAACACCAGAGCTCCCAAATAAGTCATTAGTCTTGCAAAATTCTACCATACAATTTCCAGCATTATTTCTATCTCCAAGGTCAAAGTTTCCAGCTACCAGTGATTCTTCTTTGTTTCCAACTTTTGCATTCCTGTCACCAGTGATAATCAGCACATCTTGATTGCATGTTTGCTTAATTTCAGACTGCAGAAGTTGGTAAAAATCTTCAATTTCCTCATCTTTGGCTTTGGTGGTTGGTGCATAAATTTGAATAAAAGTAGTATTAACTGGCTTTCCTTGTAGGCATATGGATATTATTCTATCACAGACAGCATTTTACTTTGGTATAGATCTTGAATCCTTCTTTGTGGCAATGAATGCCATACCATTCCATTTTAATTTGTCATTCCTAGCACAGTAGATTAAAAGGTTATCTGATTTAAAATAGCCCAAACTGGTCCATTTCACCTCACTAATACCTAGCATATCAATCTTTATGTGTTCCATTTCATTTTTGACAACTTCCAATTTTTCTAGATTCATAATTAGTAAATTCCATGTTCTGATAATCAATGGACATTTGCAGCTGTTTCTTCTCCTATTGAGTCACGCCATTTCAGCAAATGGAGGCCCTGGGAGCTCTATTTTATCCATACAATTAAGGTAAGCTCTACTCTGATGAGGCAGCTCTTTCCCAGTACTATTTTGAGTGCCTTCCAACTTGAGAGGTTCATCTTCCACCACTTTATCAGACAATGTTTACATACTGTCTTCTAAAACAACATGGCCCAACAATAAATATGTTACAGACTCAATAATCACCATACTAGGCACTTTTTTCACCAGGCTTTATAACACAAGGACACAACCTCCAACAAGGTTTATTTCCCAAGTAACATCATCCTGGAGAATGGGAAACGTTCCGTTTAGGTGACATAAGCTGTTGTTGTTAATTGCCAAAGAGTCAGCTCCTACTCATGGTGATCTTACATATATAACAGAATGAAACTCATGCATATTATGTGACTGTAAGACTGTGCCTTGGGTCAAATCACCTCAGTCATCTTTGCTTTTTAACACTTTAAAGAGGTATTTTGCAGCAAAACTTCCCAATGCAATACAGCATATGATTTTTGATAACTGCTTCCATGGACATTTTTGATCCAAGTACCAAAATATTGTTGACAACTTCAATTTCTTCTTCATTTGTCATTATGTTGTTTATTGGTACAGTGGGAGCTCTGGTAGCATAGTGCCTAAGGCACCTGACTGCTAACCAGAGGGCTGGCACTTCAAACCCACCAGTCACTCCTCAGAAGGAAGATGGGGCAATCTCCTTCTGTAGTAATACTGCCTCTGTAACCCAAGGAGGGGTTGAGATGAGTCAGGTCCAACTTGATGGCACATAACAACAACAACAACAACATTGGTACATTTGTGTAAATTTTTATTTTATTTTATTTTTCCATTCTGGCAAAATCCATTCTAAAGGCTGTGACATGTGACCTTCATCAGTAAGTGCTTCAGATCTTATTTAGTTTCATTAAGCAAGATCATGTCTTCTACATATTGAAGATTGTTAACAAGTCTTCCTTCAATCCTGATGCTGTATTCTTCGTCATATACTTTGTCTTCTCAGATTATTTGGTCCATATACAGACTGAGTATATAATGTAAAAGGATACAATCCTACCACACTCCTTTTCCAATTTTAAACCACTCAATATCCCCTTGTTCTGTTTGAATGACAGCTTCTTAATCTTAAGGTACATGTCCCACATGAGCACAATTAAATATCCCAGAATCTCCATTATAGTTGAATACCTTCTCATAGCCAACAAAACATAGACAAATATCTCTCTAGTATTCTATGCTTTCAGCCAAGATCTATCTGATACAAACAATGATACCCCTTGTTTCTCTTCCTCTTCTGAATGGGACTTAAAGTTGTGGCAGTTACCTATCAATGCATGCTGCAGCCATTTTAAAAATTATGGTAAGTAAATTTTTGCTAGTGATATTAATGATGTTGTCCAATAATTTCTGCATTTTGTCTAATTGCTTTTCTCTTAAATGGTCACATATATGGATCTCTTCCAGGTGGTTGTTCAGGTATCTCTCTTCCAAATTACTTGACATAAATCAGTAAACACTTCTGGTGCTGCATTTGCTTGTTGAAACATCTCAATTAGTATTTCATCAGTTCCTAGAGATTTACTTTTCACCAATGGCTTCGTAATAGTTTGAACTTCCTTCATTACCAGTGGTCCTTTATCATATGCTACTTCCTGAAATGGTTATACATCAATTTATTGTTGTTATACAATGACTCTGCATATTCTTTCTTTTTTTGATGCTTCCTATGTCATGCAATTTTTTGCCCATAGAATCCTTTAATATTTTAAATTAAGTCTTGAAATTTCTCTGCAATTTTTCAGCTTGAGAAATGCTGATTATATTCTTCACTTTTGGTTTTCTAACTCCAGGTCTTTGCTTATTTCATTGTAACATGTTACCTCATCTTCTAGATGCACTTTTGAAATCTTCTTTCAAACTCTTAACTTCATCATTTCTTCTGTTTTCTTTAGCTACTATGCACTTAATTTTCAGTGCCTCTTTCGACACTAATTTTTATTTTTCATTTCTCTTTTGTCTTTTTTATGACCTTTTATTTTCTCGGTGTTTGATGTCTTTGATGTTATCTCACAACTCTTTAATGTGTCATATCTTTCTTGAAATGATCTCTAAATTCATATGGTGTGTATTCAAGGATGTACTTTGTCTCTTGCGGACTTTCTTGGAGTTTCTTCATATTCAACTATGAGTAATTGATGGCCTGTTAAAGTCTGCTCCTGACTTTGTTTTGACTTATAATATTGAGCTTTTATATCATCTCTTTAGACAGATGTGATCTATCTTATTCTTGTATAGTCAATCCAACAAACTCTACATTAATCATTGCTATTTGTGTTGTTGAAAAATAAATATTTCTGATGAATAAGGCACTAGTCTTACAGAGTTCTATGATGCTATATCTAGCATCTAGCCAAAATACAACCTTGATTATATCCCTCCTGAATTTTCTCCTTCTCTTCTCACTGTTGTCGAGTCATTTCCAACTCATAGGGACACCTCCTTAGGTTTCCAAGGTTGTATCTCTCTGGATATAGAGTCTTTCTTCCATGGAGTGGCTGGTGGGTTTAAACTGCCAGCCTTGTGGTTAGCAGTCAAGTGCCTTAGGCATTATGCCACCATTTAAAGAATAGATTTGATGTATTGAACACCAATGACCAAAAACCAGAGGAATTGTGGGATGACATCAAGAAAATCATCCATGAATAAAGCAAGAGGTCATTAAAAAGACAGGAAAGGAAGAAAAGACCAAAATGGATGTCAGAAGAGACTCTGAAACTTGCCATTGAATGGAGAGTATCTAAAGGAAATGGAAGAAATGACAATATGAAAGAAGATTTCAAAGAGCAGTTGAGAAGACAAAGTCAATGATTATAATGCAATGTGCAAAGACTTGGCATTAAAAAATCAAAAGAGAAGGACACTTTTGACATCTCAAAAGCTGAAAGCAATGAGAAAAAAGTTTAATCCTCAAGTTGCAATACTGAAAAGTTTTATGGGCAAATATTGAACAATGCAAGAGCATCCAAAGAAGATGGAAGGACACAGAGTCACTGTACCAAAAATAATTGTTTGACATTCATCCTTTTCAGGAGGTCTCATACGATCAAGAACCAATGGTACTGAAGGAAGAAGCCAAGACTGAACTGAAGGAATTGGTGAAAAACAAGGCTCCAGGAATTGACAGAATACCCTTTGAGATGTTGCAACAAACAGATGCCACACTGGAAGCACTCACTCAGTTATGCCAAGACATTTTGAAGACAGCTACATTACCTACTGACTGGAAGAGATCCAGATTTGTACCCATTCCAAAGAAAAGTGATCCCACAGAATGTGGAAATTATCAAACAATATCATTAATATCACATGTAAGTAAATATTACTGAAGAAATTCCAAAAACTGTTGCAGTAGTATATTGACAAGGAACTTCCAGAAATGCAAGCTGGATTTATAAGAGGACATAGAACAAGCGATAGCATTGCTGACGTCAGATGGATCTTGATTCAAAGCAAAGAATTCCAGAAACTGTTTACTTATGTTTTATTAACTATGTAAAAGCACTTTATTGTGTGAATCATAAGAAATTATGGATAACATTAAGAATGGGAATCCCAGAACATTTAATTATACTTATGAGAAACCTATACATAGACCACGAGGCTGTCATTCAAACAGAACAAGAGGATACTCCATTGTTTAAAATTCAGAAGGGAATGTGTCTGCCCTGTATTCTTTCACTGTAATTATTCAATTTGTATGCTGAGCAAATAATCCAAGAAGCTGGATTATATGAAGAAGAATGTGACATCAAGATTGGAGGAAGACTCATTAACAATCTGAGATATGCAGACACAAGTTTGATTGTTGAAAATGAGAATGACTTGAAGCACTTACTGATAAAGAAGGAAGACTATGGTCTGCAGTATAAATTACACCTCAATATAATGAAAACAAAATCCTCATAAGTGGAGCAATAAACGACTTCAAAATAAATGGAGAAAAGATGGAAACTGTCAGAGATTCCATATTACTTGGTTCTACAATCAACACTAGTTGAAGCAGCAATCAAGACATCAGATGACAAATTGTATTGGGCTAATCTGCTGCAAAAGATGTATTTTAATTGATGAAGAGTAAAAATATCTCCTTGAAGACTAAGGAGTGCCTAACCCAAGCCATGATATTTTCAATTGCATCTTATGCATGTTAGAGCTGGACAATGAATAAGGAAACCTGAAGAAGAGCTGATGTTTTTGAGTTGGGGTGTTTGTGAAGAATACTGAGAGTACCATGGACTGCTAAAAGAATGAACAAATCTGTCCTGGAAGAAGTATAGCTGGAATGCTCCTTGGAAGAGGGAATGGCCAAAATTCATCTGAACTACTTTGGTCATGTTGTCAGAAGGAACCATTTCCTGGAGAAGGACATCATGTTTGGTAAAGTGGAGGGTCAACAGAAATGGGGAAGACACTCAACAAGATGGATTGACACAGTGGCTTCAATGATCAGCTCAGGTATAGCAGAGATTGTGAGACTGGCACAGAACAGGGTAGTGTTTTGTTCTGTTGTACGCAGGATTGCTTTGAGTCAGATATGACTCAATAGGACCTAACAACATCAAACAATGATCTCTAGCATCATTCCTATCACCAAGGCCATATTTTTCAAGTAGTATATTTTCTTTGCCTCTAACTTTCATATTTCAATACCAATAATTATCAATGTTAATTGATAATTATCAATTATCAATGAAGAAATTGATAATTTATCAATTAAGTAATTATCAATGAGGAAATTGAAGATTTTTATCAGCTTCTGCAGTCTGAAATTGACTGAACACACAATCAGGATGTGTTAATTATCACTGGTAACTGTAATGCAAAATTTGGAAACAAAGAAGAATCACCAGTAGTTGGAAAATTTGGCCTTGGTGACAAGAATGATGCGGCAAATCTCATGATAAAATTTTGCAAGACCAACGACTTATTCATCGCAAATACCTTTTTTCAACAACACAAACAGTAGCTATACATGTGGACTTCACTAGATGGTATAGACAGGAATCAGGTTGAATACATTTGTGGTGATAGGTGATGGAAAAGTTTGATATTTTCAGTGAAAAACAGGCCAGTAGCTAGTTGTGGAACAAACTATCAAGTGCTCATATGCAAGTTCAACTTGAAGTTAAAGACAGTTAAACCAAGTCAACAAGAGCCAAAATATGATCTTGACTATATCCTTCCTGAATTTAGAGAGCAGCTAAAGAATAGATTTGATGCATTGAACACCAATGACTGCAAATCAGAAGAATTCTGGGATGACATCAAGAACATCATCCAGGAAGAAAACAAGAGGTCACTAAAAAGAAAAAAAAGGAGAAAAGACCAAAATGGATGACAGAAGAGACTCTGAAACTTGCCCTTTAGCAGAGAGTAGCTAAAGCAAATGGAAGAAATGACAAGATAAAGGAAGTGAACAGAAGATTTCAAAGAGGAGCTCGAGCAGACAAAACCAATTACTATAATGAAATGTGCAAAGACCTAGAGTTTGAAAACAAAAAGGGAAGAACATGCTTGGCATTTCTCAAGCTGAAAGAACTGAAGAAAAAATTTAAACCTCGATTTGCAATATTGGAGATTCTATGGGCAAAATATTGAATAATGCAGGAAACATCAACAGAAGATGGCAGGAATACACAGAGTCACTGTGCCAAAAAGAACTGGTCGATCTTCATCCATTTCAGGAAGTGGAATATGATCTAGAACCAATGGTACTGAAGGAAGAAGTCAAAGTTGCACTGAAGGAATTGGCAAAAAACAATGCTCCAGGAGTTCATGGAATACACATTGAGATGTTTCAACAAATAGATGCCCCACTGGAGGCAATCACTCAGTTATGCCAAGAGATTGACTGAACATGCAATCAGGCTGTGTTAATTATCATTGGTGAGTGGGATGCAACTACCTGGCTAAGTGACTAAAAGAGATCCACATTTGTACCCATTCCAAAGAAAGGTGACCCGACAGAATATAGAAATTATCCAACAATATAATTAATATCACATGCAAATAAGATCTTACTGAAGATAATTCAAAAACAGTTGCAGCAGTATATTGGCAGAGAACTTCCAGAGATGCAAGCTGGATTCAGAAGAGGACATGAAACAAGGGATATCATAGCTTCTGTCAGATGGATCTTGGCTCAAAGTAAAGAATACCAGAAAGATGTTTACTTTTGTTTTATTGACTATGCAAAGACATTTGATTGTGTAGATCATAACAAATTGTGGATAACATTGAGAAGAATAGGAATTCCCAAACACTTGATTTTGCTCATGAGGAACCTGTACATAGACCAGGAAGCTGTTGTTCGAACAGAACACAGGGACACTGCATGGTTTAAAATCAAGAAGGGAGTGTGTCAAGGTTGTATCTTTTTCCCATACTTATTCAATCTTCATGCCCAGCAAATAATCCAAGAAGCTGGACTATATGAAAAAGAATGTGGCATCAAGATAGGAGGAAGAATCATTAACAACCTGTGATACACTGACAATACAACTTTGTTTGCTGAAAATGAGGATAACTTGAGGCACTTACTGATGAAGATTGAAGAATACAGTCTGCAATATGGATTACATCTCACTATAAAGAAAACAAAAATCCTCACAAGTGGACTTATAAGCAGCATTATGATAAATGGAGAAAAGATTGAAGTTGTCAAAGACTTCACATTGCTTGGTTCTACAATCCATGCAATGGAAGCTGCAGTCAGGACATTAGACGACACAGAGCACTGGGAAAGTTGGCTGCAAGGGACCTCTTTCAAGTGCTGAGGAGTAAGGATGTCTCCTTGAGGTCTAAGGTGTACCTGACAGAAGCTATGATATTTTCAATCACCTCATATGCATGTGAGAGCTGGACAATGAATAAGGAAGATTGAGGAAGAATTGATGTTTTTGAGTTGTGGTGCTGGCAAAGAATGCTGAAAATACTGTAGACTGCTAAAAGAACTAACATGCTGTCCTGGAGGAAGTGCAGCCGGAATGCCCCTTAGAAGTGAGAATGGCCAGACTTCATCTCACCTACTTCGGTCATGTTGTCAGAGGGGACCATTCCCTGGAGAAGGATATCATGCTTGATAAGGTGGAGGGTTCATGAAAGAGGGGAAGTCCCTCAACAAGATGGATTGACACAGTGGCTGCGACAATGGGTTCAAGTATAGCAAGGATCATGGAGCTGCCACAGGACCGGGTGGTGTTTTCTTCTGAGTGCATAGGGTTGGTATGAGTTGGGCACAACTCAAGGGCACTTAACAACAACAACAATTATCAGTGCACCTTGATAGCCCATTTGCTAAATTTCAGAATGCAGTAGTTCATAAAATTCTTCATTTCTTTCCATCTTTGACATTCATAGTTGGATTATCAATTTGAATAATAATCATATTAACTAATCTTCCCTGTAGTTGTTTGAAAATTAACTTATCACTGACAGAATTGTACTTCAAGATAAATCAAGAAATGTTTTTGACTTTGAATGTAACACTGTTCCTCTCTAATTTGTCAGTGATGACATAATGGATCATAAGATTGTCAGATTAAAAATGTCTAATAACAGCCCATTGTATCTGGTTAATTCCCAGAATATTGATATTTTAAGTGTTCTATTTCATTTTTTATGCCTTTTCACTTGTCAACCTTGGGCTTGTCAGCCTCAGCAGGAGGCCAGACTAAAAAAAAAAAAAAAACCTTAAGGGACTTTCCCCCAACTCCCAGAGCATGGCACTTTGAACTCGGACTTAAAGCCGCCAAACTGTAAGAGAATAAAATCCTGTCTGTTCAAGCCATCCTATTTGTGGTATATACCTGTCAGAGTGACACTAGGAAATTTAAACAATTACCATAGAATTGTTTGGAAATTGTAACTACATGAAAAAAATTAATGTTCAAAGATTCTCTTAATTGAACTATGTAAAACAATATAATACTGATTTCTTATAAATGTAGTAAGTAAGTGTATTATAAAATGGATGCATAACAATAAACTTAAGTTTCCTCTTTCAGTTTAAGAACATGTTAAATATTTTAATAAAAATGTAAAGTATTTGGAGAGTAATTTGGTCCAAAATATCTGGAAATAATTCAAGACAAAGTAATTTAATTAGTGATTGATAATAATTATTGATAATAATTTATGTCATCTGCAGGGGTCCAGGTGAGGAGAGAGAACTCAGGCACGCCCAAGGCAGCAGGACGCGAAAGCAGGAGAAAAGGGATTAAAAGCCAGGAACTGGGACAGAGGAGGAGTCAGCCGCAGGGATCCAGGTAAGGGTGGTACAAGAGGTTTCCAACAGGAAGACAAACTTGTCTGTCGGTTTCTCCTACCATGGTGACGTGTTGATGTGAGTTTTGGGGCTAAGCCACTGATGTCTCAAACCCAGCAGGATGCACATGGTGCACAGGTATCAGTCCAGATTACAGACTGAGAGACTAGGAAGAAGGAAGAAGCCATCCACTTCTCAAAGAATTGGCCAGGGAAAACCTTATGAATAGCAAAGAAACACTGTTTGATACATTACCACACAACTTTATGAATTGTCTGGTTAGGTTAGAAGGCTCTCAACATAGGACTGGGAAAGAGCTGCATC
>NW_006922308.1:228789-239310 GCF_000298275.1 Orycteropus afer afer | reverse complement strand
TTGCTGTCGAGTCGGCCCCGACTCATAGTGACCCCTCCTTGGGTTTCCGAGGCAGTATCACTACGGAAGTAAGACTGCCCAACCTTCCTTCCGAGGAGTGGCTGGTGGGTTTGAACCTCCAGCCTTCTGGTGAGCAGTCAAGTGCCTTAGGCACTATGCTACCAGAGCTGTGGAAGCCATCCATATATGTACCCATTCCAAAGAAAGGTGATCCCACAGAATGTGGAAATTATAGAACAATATATTAATATCACATGCAAGTAAGATCTTATTGAAGATAATTCAAAAATGTTTGCAACAGTATATTGACAGAGAACTTCCAGAGTTGAAAGCTGGATTGAGAAGAGGATGTGGAACAAGGGATATCATAGGTGTTGTTAGATGTACTTTGGCTCAAAGAATACCAGAAAGATGTTTACTTGTGTTTTATTGACTATTCAAAGGCATTTGATTGTGTGGATCATGAAAAATTATAGACAACATTGAGAAGAATGGAAATTACCAAACACTTGATTGTTCTTATGAAGAACCTATACCTTGACCAGGAGACAGTTGTTCAAACAGAACAAGGGGACACTACATTGTTTAAAATAATGAAGGAAGTACATCAGTGTTGTATCCTTTCCCCATACTTATTCAATCTATATGTTGAGCAAATAATCTGAGAAGGTGGACTATATGAAGTAAAATGTGGCATCAGGATTGGAGGAAGAATCATTAACAACCTGAGATACACAGAGAATACAACTTTGCTTGCTGAAAGTGAGGATGACTTGAGGCACTTACTGACGAAGTTTGAAGAATGCAGTCTCCAGTATGGATTAAGTCTCAATATAAAGAAAACAAAAATCCTCACAACTGGACCAATGAGCAGCATCACAATAAATGGAGAGAAGATTGAGGAGAGAATGTCAAAGAATTCACGTTGCTTGGTTCTACAATCGATGCCAATGGAAGCAGCAGTCAGTACATTAGATGACATGTAGCATTGGGAAGGTCAACTGCAAAGGAACTGTTTCAAGTGCTGAGCAGCAAGGATGTCTCCTTGAGGACTAAGGTGCGCCTGACACAAGCCATGATATTTCCGTCCACCTCGTATGCATGTGAGCATTGCAGAATGAATAAGGAAGACCCAAGAAGAGTTGATGCTTTTGAGTTGTGGTGCTGGTGAACAATGTGGAAAACACCATGGACTGCTAAAAGAACTAACAGATCTGTCCTGGAGGAAGTGCACCCGAAATGCTCCTTGAAAGCGAGAATGGCCAGATTTTGTCTCACCTGTTTTGGTCATGTTGTCAAAAGGGACCATTCCCTGCAGAAGGATGTCATGGTTGGTAGGGTGGCAGGCCATAGAAAGAGGGGAAGGCCTTCAGTGAGATGGATTGACATGGTGGCTGCCATGATGGGCTCAAATATAGCAGGAATCATGGATCTGGCATGGGATTGGGCAGTGTTTCGTTCTGCTGTGCATGGGGATGCTAAGAGTCCAAAATGACTTGATGGCACCTAACAACAACAATGATTTATATATTTATCTTTCTACAGAATACTCAGAATACTCATTCATATTTAAATAAGCAGCATATTAAAATACAGAAAATGCCTTATCTAACAATTATGAGTGTTCATTTTTATTTGTACGCTATTATGTAATAATTACCAATATTTAGCCACAGTTTTGGGTATGTTTTTATTTAAATACAACTACTCATAAATTTTAAAGGAAGAGCACAAAAATCTAAAAGTTCTTAAGACAATGTTGAGTAAAATTCCTTTTTATTGAGAAACAATTAAGAAAAAAAAATCCCTGAGTTGTATAGATTTTAATGAAGAAACTTTTGAAAACATTAATGCTTCATTATTAGATAAAGAACAATAATATACAGCTCATAATGCTTTAAAAATGCTAGCAGCCAATAATTTTGTGAAAGCATGTTTATAATTCAGAATTAAACACATGGACAATAAATATTTAAATTTATTCATGAATAATCAAGGGGTAACAAGATTAAATTCCCTGTGTAGATATAGTAATTCTTGATCATTAGTAATGACTTTTTAGAATCTCTTCCCTACACAATTTGAAGTAACATATTTTTTCAGCACACTTCAATTTCATGCATATTTGGACTATTTCTCATCTTAGTAACTCATATTCATTTAATAAACCAAGTTTTTATGAGACCCCACTGTGGGCTAGTCATTGTCTGTGTGCTGGAGACAGAAAAGAGAATAAAAATATCCTTCTTGTCATAGGGGAGAACAAAAATAAGCAGCTTAGTAAACATTTAGAGGGATATCAAATATACCTTTTAAAAAAGAAAAAGCAAGTTAAAAGAGTCAAGAGTGGCAGGGATTGACATTTGAAATAATATGGTCAAAAAAGGAGGAGTTAATGACGAAGCAAAGGCCAGCATGGGGGAAGCAGGCAAAAAAGCCAGTTAAGTGTGGAGGCCCTATGTAAGTGAAAATGGAAGCAAGCTTGATGTATTCAAGAAATTTATAGGAGGTCAGTGTGCCTGGAAATCAGTTGTCTGCAGAGAGAGGTTAGTAAGAAGCTTTAAGATTATCCAGGATTCAAATTATATAGGGGTTTGTAGGACAAAGTAAAGACTTTCAATGCTATTTTAAAAGTTTCACTGAACAATAGAGACAGTTGAGGGATAGCATGATTTCCTTTTCATCTAAAAGATGCAATCAACTATGTGGAAACCAGAATACCAGTTAGATGCCCTTGTTCTGGAAAGAGCTGATAGTGGCTTTGGTTTGTTGCTGGTGGTGAAGGTAATGTTAATACTTGTGTTGTGGTATACTTTAAAAGTAGAAAACAGATTCTGCTAATAAATTGGATATGGGGTTTGAAGAAAAAAAGGAATCAATGAGTTTTTTTTCAATATTCTTATATAAAAATTTGTATTAAATATACTCTTCTTTTTCTTCCATACACAAGTTTGGGAGTGGAGTTTGAGAAACATCTTAGTTTTTTAGTGTGCTATAAGAGAAATACACAAGTGGATGGCTTTAAAAAATTTATTCTTGTACCATCTAGGTACAAGACGTCCTAACTCAGAGTCCAGCTCTAGGGGAAGGCGTTCTCTCTTTGTAGTCTCTGGAGAAAGGTTCTTGTCTCCTTTCAAAATGTGTGGGCCAACTGTTCCTTGGAAATTCCTATGTGTCTTTCCCTGGTTCCAGGAGGTTTTCAAGGCAGGGACTCTGGGTCCAAAGGTGTGCCATTCTTGGTTCTTCATTCTTGGTTGTGCAGGTCCCTCTGATCTCTGTTCTTTAATCTCTTTTATAACTCAAAAGTGTTTGAATCAAGATACAAATTAATCCTATAGATAGTATCCTGCCTCATTATAATAACTGCCTCTCATCTTCCCTCATTAACATCATAGAGGTTATGATGTACAACACATAGATAATTACATCAGATCACAAAATGGAGGAGAATTACAGAATACTGAGAATGCTTACCTAGCCATTTGACACATATTTTTTTTCGGGACACAATTCAATTCCTAACAGGTAGGTACATGGAATAAAACAGTTCACATACTTAACAATATTTATAATTTCTCATCATTCCATGTGCATATTTGTAAAATAAATTTCTCTTTGGATCAAGAAATCATTTCATCTCAATGAAGGCTAAAGAATGAAGTCTCCTAATGAAAAGAACAGAAATGACATAAGAGCTTTTAAAATCACTAGTATCTTATTTTCATGAGATAGCAACTGGCATTTTAACTTCTGAAGCTATTTTAGACTCTCATCCCAAAATAAACAAATAAATATGAAGATGAAACTTAACTTGAATTATTTCATGGGCAATATCCAGCATATTCAAATGTAAATATTTTCCTTACATCATCACTTTTCTTTGAAAGCTAACACAAGTTTATTCATTATTATAAATTGACAAAAATCTATGAAAATTCTCTTGATCTGATCAAATCTAATTACCTCCTGTCATTAATTGAACTGGTCCCATACACCAGTTGGTCTTAATATTGCCAACTTGAATCTTAGAGTACAGAAAAAGAATATATTAAAATTGCAAAGAAGGTGAGCTATTTTAATAGTAAAATGCTATCTCAGCTTTTTCATTTATAAATACCTACTGCATAATAGAATTTCTATCATGATTATTAAAATTGATATTTATTTTTTTTCTAGATTACCTCTTTGAACAGTTAAAATTATAAAAATATCTAACAGGGATGCTGATTAGTTCATGATTTTAAAAAGTACATTTTCAACTAAAAGAACCCTCTAAAAGTAATAAAGATGCAAATAAACTTGTACCAGGAGAATAACCAATCAGCACTTCTACAAACCACTTATTTGATTTATTTTATTCTGAAAATGGAAAGGTAGTTCTTCCTAAGCTTAATTGCATAGCATAAATCAAAATATTATCTTCTTGATACATTTATGATTTTTGTAGAGCCTACCAATTTTACATATAATTTATCTACATTAAATATGATATATGCAGCATCACAGTGACTGCTTTAGGTCACAAATTTAAAATGTCTTTCGAGTGTATCATTTTTAAGTCCCTTTTCTATGTATCTGTGTTTGATAGAGTGAAAGTCACATCAGTATGTTTGGCCATACAACAAAACTAGTTTAGTGTCTTTCAATGTACTATTCGCTAGTGTCTTTCAGAATACTATCATCAATCTTTAAGAAGGTGAACATGACCTTATGATAATGTATCATGCAGAAGACAAGATTTCAAGACCTACATGGTCCACTTCAGCAAGAAATGACTTATTAACTGGCAGTGCAATTATCATTATCCATCATCATTCTTAATTCAGACAGTGAATAGTTTGTCCCAAATGTAAAAATTCTGGGGAAAATAAAATACAGAATATGGTTGAAGAAGGGAGCTCTGGTGGCATAATGCCCAAGGCATTTGACTGCTAACCAGAAGGCTAGCAGTTCAAACCCACCAGTCACTCCTCAGAAGGAAGGTTGGGCAATCTGCTTCTATAGAGATACTGCCTTGGAAACCCAAGGAGGGGTAGCTATGAGATGGCAGTGAGATGGTTGAAGAAATAAAATATAATTCCAGATATATGACATTTTTCATTACCAGAAGAAACTTTTTTCAACATTTTATAAACTGGACATTAACTATATTTCTAAACATAATTTAGTTTCAATATTTTTAAACTATTCAACCAGAAATATAACAGTTCTATTTTTTTTTCAATGTTGAATAATTTGTTGCCAGATTTAATTACACAGAAAATGAATACTTGCAGATAGCATATAATATTAGCATATTATAAAATATATATCTATTACTCTCATGTGTGTAAAGAGTCATGAATTTAGAAGATAATTTTCAAATGCCAAATGCTTTTTATGCAAAACTGGTTTCCTACCAGGTTATCTGCCAAGAACTTTAAGTTCATTTTTAACTCAAATGAAAGAGATTTCTACCATCTAATTCATAGAATAAATCTTGCTTTGTCTTGGTAATCAACTTTTATTCATTCTGAAGCCTGACTATATTATTTTTGAGGATAAAGCACTGATAATTCATTATTAAAGTTGTTGTTAGGTGCCATTGAGTAAGCTCCAA
Source organism: Orycteropus afer afer (assembly GCF_000298275.1). Classification (NCBI taxonomy): domain Eukaryota; kingdom Metazoa; phylum Chordata; class Mammalia; order Tubulidentata; family Orycteropodidae; genus Orycteropus; species Orycteropus afer. Next base: position 233,711 of record NW_006922308.1, on the reverse strand, counting down.
CACATAGTGACCCTATGTACAAAAATGAAACACTGTCTTATCCTGCATCAGCTTCTCAATCTTTACTATTCTCAACACCATCACTGTAGCCACTATATCAATCTATCTTGTTGAGAGTATATCCCTTTTCACTCACACTCCACTTTACCAAGCATTCTCCAGGGAATAGTCCCTTCTGACAATATGATCAAAGTAGGTGAGATGCAGTCTGGTTATTCTCACTTCCAAGGAGCATTCTGGGTGCATTTATTCCAGGAAAGATCTGTTAGTTCTTCTGGTAGTCCATGGTACTTTCAGTATTCTTTGCCAACACCTCAACTTGACAGCATCAACTGTCTTGGATCTTCTTGTACATTGTCTAAATTTTACATATGAGGTGATTGAAAATACCATGGCTTGGGTTAGAAGCACATTAGTCTTCAAAGTGACATCATTGTTCTTCAACACTTTAAATAAGTTTTATGTAGCAGATATGGCAAATGCAATATGATGTCTGATTTCTTATCTGCTACTTCTATGGGTATTGATTGTGGATTCAAGTAAAATGAAATATTTGACAACCTCATTCTTTTCTCCATTTATCACTATATTGGTTATTGGTCCAGTGATGAGGATTTTAGTTTTGTTTATGTTAAGATGCAATCCATGCTATAGACTATGTTGTTGTTGTTGTTATGTGCCGTTGAGTCAGCCCCGACTCAAAGCGACCCCTCCTTGGGTTTCCGAGGCAGTATCACTATGGAAGTAGGATTGCCCAACCTTCCTTCCCAGGGTTTGAACCACCAGCCTTCTGGTTAGCAGTCAAGTGCTTTAGCCACTGTGCTACCAGAGCTCCTGCTATAGACTATAGTTTTTACTATTTATCTATAAGTGCTTCAAGACATTTTTTACTTTCAGCAAGCAAGGCTGTGTCATCTGCATACTGCAAGTTGTTAGTAATTCTTCCTTCAATCCTGATACCACATTCTTCTTCATATAGTCCACCTCCTCAGATTATTTGCTCAGCATACAGATTGAATAAGTATGGTGAAAGGATACAACCCTGACACACACACTTCCTGATTTTAAGATATGAGTTTCTGGATGATCCTGTTATATGGTGAAATTAGCAAACTACACGGACCCTCTGCAACAAAGAAAAGAGGAACCAATTAACATAGATACTGAAGATAATCCCAGAGCCCTGAGTTTTGAAAGGAAGGATACAGAAATCGACTAAACTCCAACTAGTAGAAAAACCTGCATGAAGACAGCAACAAAGGATACATATGGACCAGCAGACTGTCAGTGATTCTGATGGCATGAACAATTTGGATATTACCAAGTGGTATTAAGACCTAAGAGTTAACCTAAAAATTGGCCCTGCTAGCCAGGGGCTGCACTGAGTATTACACTGGTGGCTGGGAATTAAAAAGGGAAGAATTGAAGAGAGAGACAAACTGAGCTGCGGACTTTTGGCTGTCCAGAGAGTGTAGCCATTTTGAATGTTGACAGGCAGGTCAACTATTTTGGATGTTTAAAGAAACAGCATTCTCTCAGATTCCAGGGACCTAATAATAGGTTCCACTTGCCAAGGAGCACAAGGACATATTGGACGCTGAGGATGGGAAAGGTGTGATATTCCCTTTGTTATTCTTATACCCCACACCATCTCAGTGAACAGAGGTACAGCTGTCCCTCATTCCTACACACCTTCTGGGATGGCAAGAATTCCATCCCAGTCTGTGTGCTTTGATGGAGCTTAAGTGCCTGGCACTGCCCCCACAGATTTTTTTTTTTTTTTTAAGTTTGTTTTTGTCTGTTTAAAAATTACTCTCTCTCCCTCCCCCAACTGTTTTTTTATTATTCATTCTTCCCTTTCCAAGTTCTAATTTTCAGCTCTCTGTCTCTTCCCTTTTCCTGGTTCACATTTTTTCTTTCTTTCTTGTGGTTCTCCCCATTCCTTCATTTTCTTTTTGCATTTTCCCTTCATTGTTCTCCTACTTTACCTCTTTTCTCTTGTCCTACCTTCTCCAAAGAATGTGGATTTTGTTTTTCTCCCTCTTTTTCTATTAAAATTTATTTGACTTTTTAAAGTATTTCTTTAAATGTTTTCTCTCATTTATTGCCTTTCCTCTTTTTAATTTTTTTTTTCTTTAATCTATTTTTGGTGATTGTTCCTGTGTGTTTATGTGGTGTGTACTTTTTGTCTTCTTTCTTTTACTGTTTTCATGGTTTTTTTGATTGCTGTTTTTGTTGAACAGAGTAGGAGAGAGCTACTGTGCCCATATGACCAGCCACACATCTTAAAGTTCCACTTACTGAGTGAGGGGCACCACTTCCTTCTCCAACAACTGGACAATGATACAAGACCACCAATAAAAGCCTGACTCACCCTTAATTGCTCTTCACGAACAGTTAAAAGAGATCTGTGTGGCCACTCTCTACCACACCTACCAGGAGACAGGTGGTGAGTGCATAAGTGCTGCCAACTAGCTAACAGAGGAGGTAGTACCCTGCTTATTCAGATACATTAAAAAAAAGAAAAGAAGGAAAAAATAAAATAGAAATATTGGATGAATCACTCAACTATATAATCACCAATTAAATATAAATACAACAAAGACATGATGTCTCAGAGACAATAGACCATCACAGTCCATGAAAAGAAGCAAGATAATGCTGCAGCAGAAAGAAAGGAGCATGATATAGACCCAGGACACATTTCTGAGGAAGAAAGAGCATTAGAACTCCCTGATAATGAATTCAAAAGAATCATATTTAGGTACCTTCAATGGATTGAGAGACAGATCAAGGAAAACACAGACAAAATGAAGGAAAAAAAGACAAAACTACAGAACAATTTTGGAATAAAATACAAGAACAAAATGACAAAATAAATGAAAAATTAGAAATCATACAAAATCTACAGATAGAAATCCAGAAGATTAATACCAAATTTTCAGAAATAGATAACACATTGACAGGGCAAAGGAGTAGAATTGAATCAATGGAATACAGAATTAATGAGATTGAAGTCAAACACCTGAATACTTCTTTCTGAAGGAAACAATCAGAAAAAAAGATCAAAGTAAAATGAAGAAAACCTAAGTTTCATGTGAGATACCATCAAAAGGAATAGATTATTTGTCATTGGAATTCCAGAACAGGAAGAGAAAAATCAAACCGCAGAGAAAATTGTCCAAGATTTGTTGGAAGAGAAATTCCCTGATATAATGAAAGATGAGAATATATCTATTCAGGAAGTCCAATGAACCCCAAACAGGATAACTCCAAAAGAAAATCAACAAGATTCATAAAACTCACTTATATCAAAGACAAAGAAAGAATCCTGAAAAAAGCAAGGGAAAAGCAAAAAGTTACCTAAAAAGGGAAACTGATAAGACTAAACTCTGATTTCTCAGCAGAAGCCATGCAAGCAAAAAGGCAATGGGATTATATATATAAAACCCCAAAAGTGAAAAATTTCCAAACAAGAATTACATACCCAGCAAAATTGTCCCTCAAATATGATGGTGAAATTAGAAGATTTCCAGATAAGCAGAAATTAAGGGAACTTTTTAAAACCAGACCAACCATACATGAGAAACTAAAGAGAGTCCTTTGGACAGAGAACCAATAATAGCAAACAAAAACCAAACATTGATATACATGATGACATAACCCAGAAACCAACACAACTATGGAAGAATCCAAAGTGAAATAGTTTACCAGATAGTAGAAAGGAAACAGGAGACATCAATTGGCAAATAAGAACAACTATAAACCAAAAAGTGGAAAAAATAGTGTAGTTACAGAACTTCTAAGTGTTGAGGAAGTCAAGAGAGTTGTGAGATAGAATGGACTGTTCTAAATGCAGGGAGAAAATTATAAACACAAGGTAATCTCAAAGAAAAATGATAAACTTTCACATCACAATAAAAGAGAGTTCAAACACAAATATTTAGCAAATACTAAAACAACAGCAACAGAGGAAATGATAAACATATGAGCTCAACATAGAAAATTATAGGGGACAAAGAGAAGAGGAAAACCACACACACACACACACACACAAAAAAAAAAAACTAATAAAATGATAGCAAGAAATTCATTCTTGTCGATTACACTGAATGTCAATGGATTAAGTGCAGCACTCAAGAGATGTAGAGTTTCAGGCTGGATAAGAAAACATAACCCATCAATAAGCTGTCTACAAGAGACCTACCTTAGTCATAAAGACAAAAATAGACTAAAAATATCAAAGGTTGAAAAAAGATATATCAAGCAAATGGCAACCAAAAGAAGAGCAGGAGTGGCAATATTAGTTTCTCATAAAATTGATTTAAAGCCAAAAACCATCATAAGAGACAAGGAAGGACATTATATAATGATTAAAGGATCAATTGAACATGAAGATACAGCTATAATAAATATCTATGCACCCAATGAAAGGGCCTCAACATATTTAAATCAGACTTTAACAGAATTGAAAGGACAAACAGATGACTCCACAGTCATAGTAGGAGACTTTAATACACCCCTTTCAACAAAAGATAGAACAAGTGGGAAGAAACTCAACAGACACAAGGATGACCTCTATCACCTCACCACTTCTGTTCAACATTGTATTGAAAGTCCTAGCCAGGGCAATGAAATAAGAAAGGGAAATCAAAGGTATCCAAATTGGTAAGGAAGAAGTCAATTTATCCCTATTTCTGATAATATGATCCTATACAAAGAAAACTCATGAGAATCCATGCAAAAACTACTGGAACTAATTGAGAGATTTAGCATAGTGGCAGGATACAAAATAAACGTGCAAAAATCAGTTGGATTCCTCTACATCAGCAAAGAGATTACTCAAAAAGAAATAAGGAAATCAATAACGTTTACAATGGCTACCAAAAAAATAAAATACTTGGGAATAAATCTTACCAGGG
>NW_006922308.1:228010-228628 GCF_000298275.1 Orycteropus afer afer | reverse complement strand
TCTATACATTCAATTCAATCCCAACCTAGATCCCATCAACATTCTTTAAGGATAATGGAGCAATCTACTTCCTTAGTGATACTGCCTTGGAAACCCAAGGAGAGGTCACTATGAGTTGGGTCTGACTTGACGGCAACAACAACAACAATTTCATATGGAGAGAAAAGAGACCTTGGAGAAGCAAAGCACTATTGAAGAAGAACAAAGTAAGAGCTCTCACACTCCCAGATCTCAAAACCTAATATACAGCCACGGTAGTTAAACTGGTGCAAAGACAGACACATAGACCAATGGAATAGAATTGAAAACCCAGAAATAGATACATTGACTTATGGTCAGTTGTCTTTCACCAAGGGCTGAAATCCACTAAATGGGGAAGAGATTTTCTATTTAAAAAATGGTGCTGCCAAAACTGGATATCCATTTGCAGAAAAAAGAAACAAGACCTGTACCTCACATCATACACAAAATTTAACTGAAACCCACCAGCCACTCCTCAGAAGGAAGACTGGGCAATTTACTTCCATAGAGATACCATCTCAGAAACCCAAAGAGGGGTAGCTCTGAGTCAGAATCAAGTTCACATTTTTTTTTTTTTAAAATGCAATACTTTTAGGT
>NW_006922308.1:225780-227484 GCF_000298275.1 Orycteropus afer afer | reverse complement strand
TATAAAGAGAGAGAGAAATTTATCTTAGGAAAATGGCTTACAAATGTATAGAAGCCAGCAAGTCCAAAGTCCCTGGAGCAAACATCAGGCTGGAGGCTTTTCCTAGCTCCTGCAACTGCAGGGGCTGAGAAGCTCAAGGCTGGCAGGCAGTACATCAGCTGTTGACTCCAACGAATGGCAAACCCAGGCCGAACGGTGGACTGCTCACTCATGGACAGTTGTAGACAGAACAACAGAATCCCGATCCACAGAAGAAATGTCTCTCTTCCCAGGAGGTCCCAGGATATCCTGAAAGCAGGCCACACCCCTAGGGAAATTCCCCTTGAACAGATTGGCCACTTAGAACACAGTCATGCAATCCCATCATGGGGACAACCACACAGAATGGAGGTCCAGGCAAGTTGACACACAGCTCCAGCTATCACCCAGGGGTGGGTAGGAAGGGCAGGAAACACTGACAAGTATTGATTTGAGTAAAGAGAAGGACAATGTACTAAATGCAAGTGATCAACACTGTGGCATTGAGGAAGAGGAAGACATAGAGAGGTGCATGGGAGATACAGATAACAAAGATGAACCATTCTCCACATATAATCCTGCGTTGTCAGTACTGGCAAACATTGATCTATGGGTAGATAGATGGGTGGACAGATTGCATGATCAGATGTGTCTACACAGAGGGGAATGTGCCCATTATTATGTATAGGCTTGGCAGAATATATTTCTACAAGTGTTTTTGTATGTTCTGTAAGAATTCCCAGGTATATAGCAGAGCTGACAGGGACAAGGTTGTAGTCACTTCCTGGCCACAGCCAGCTTCCCAGAGGGAGCAAGTAGTTGAACCTGTGGGCTCAGGACCATAGTCACCACAGACATCAAGATCGATTGTCATAGCATATTACACAAAATCATTGTTCCACATCCTACTTTGGCGAGTAGCAACTGGGATCGTAAAAGCTTTCAAGTAGCCATCTAGATGCAACAAAGGATGTCTCCTCACCTAGAGAAAAGAAGAATGAAGAAAACCAAAGCAACATGGAAGCAGTTAGTCCAAGGAACTGGTATACCATGTGATCCTTAGCCTATATGACTATGAGACCAGAGCAACTAGATAGTGTCTGGCTACAACTGTCAACAACTCAGAGGGGGATTTATGTAGGAGATCCTGTATAGAATGGAAAACAATGTGGAACAAAACTCAAAATCATATAATAATTACCAGGTTTGCTGGTCTGATAGTGCCTGGTGAAACCCCTGAGTTTATGGCCCCTAGCTGGCTTTCAGGTCTGGAACTGAACCCACTCCTGTGACTTCCAATCAAAGAAAAGACAGGCATATGAGCTGAATATTTACATTAGGTAGAAACACTTCTTGGAGAGATAAATCATGGGAGTATAGAAGGGCTGTGTATGCACAGGGAGACAGTGCAGGGAGTAGGAATGCATTGGAGGGAAGGACACAAAGAAAATGTAACTATGGGGGGAAGTGGGAGGGGAGCTGCTGTATTGTGGAAAATTGCAGTCAATGTCATGAGACAAACTATATGTAAACTGCTGGATGGAAAATGAATTTGCTCTGTAAACATTCACCCAAATCACAATAAAAAATTATATATATATATATCTGGTAGTGTAGTGCCTAAGGGACTTGACTGCTAATCAGAAGCCTAGTGGTTCAAACCCACCAGCTACTCCTCAGAAGGAA
>NW_006922308.1:223393-225170 GCF_000298275.1 Orycteropus afer afer | reverse complement strand
CATTTCTTTTTCTTATTTCTCTTTCTGTTTATTATACATTATTATTCTAATCCAGACAGTATACAAAAAAATCTATGTGAAAGTGCTGAAGAGTTAAGTCTTTCAGGTGATCTCTTTTTTGGGGTACATAGAGAGTGAAAGAAGTTTTACAAAGACATACCCTTTTTGGTAGCTGTTGGATAGAATATAGTACAGTTTGAGTGTGAGATAACGGCAGGAGAAAATGTGGAAAAAATAATAATCTTTCTATTAGGGGCAACCTGAAAACTCAAAGTACGAAAAAAAAAATGCCTTCAAAGCAACAAAAGGCAAAGGTGGAATCCTGGATGGACAAATGCCAGTGAAGGAGATCGAGAAATGGTGTCCAAAAATATTTCTACTGACTCTTAAGCCATTTTTGTTATGTGCCCTCGAGTGGGACCGGACTCATAATGACCCCTCCTTGGGTTTCCGAGGCAGTATCACTATGGAAGTAGTTTGCCCAACCTTCCTTCTGAGGCGTGACTGGTGGATGTGAACCACCAGCCTTCTGATTAGCAGTCAAGTGCTTTAGGCACTATGTTTCCAAAGCTCCTAAGATGTTTACGATCAAACTCAATTTACTTTTCTTAATGGACAACATATCTAAACTGTGACCAAAGCTGCAGCCCAATAAACAGAACTTACAGATACTTATAGATAGAAAATGGGTTTGGAGCTGCCTGATGGCAGTTGGGAAGGAAGCAAGGTGGTGCAGCAGGTGAGGCATGGGCTTAAGGGATCCGGGAAGTGAGTGGAGTGGTTGGAACAGCTAAAAGGGAATGAAATTGTCTGTGAGTTTGTCGTACTGTGGTTGTTGCTAACAGACTCAGAAGAAGGAAGAGGTCATCCAGTTCTCAAAGAATTGGCCAGTGAAAATCTTATGAATAGCAGTGAAACACTGTCTGATATATTACTGGAAAACATTATGAATAACCCTGAAACATTGTTTGTTTCAGTGATGGAAAACGAGCCCCTCAGGTCAGAAGGTACTCATAATATGACTAGCGAAGACCTGTCTCCTCAGAGTACAGGCGATCTTAATGATGTTGACGGAGTAAAGCTTTCAGAACCTCCATTTACTGATGTAGCACAAATGAAGATAAGTAGAAAGAGCTGCAAACATCCATTAATAATTGGAACACGGAATGTACCAAGTATGAATCTAGGAAAATCATTGTTGTTGTAGGTGCTGTCAAGTCATGTCCCACTCACAGCAACCTCATGTACAGCAGAATGAAACACTACCCAGTCCTGTGCCAGCCCCAGGATCCTTGCTATACCTGAGCCCATCTTTGCACCCACTCTGTCCATCCATCTCATTGTGAGCCTTCCCCTTTTTCATTGCCCCTCCACTCTGCCAAACATAATATCCTTCTCCAGAGGATGGTCCCATCTTACAACATGACTAAAGTAGGTGAGAGGAAGTTTGGCCATTCTCACTTCCAAGGAGCATTCTGGCTGCACTTCTTCCAAGACAGATTTGTTAGTTCTTTCAGCAGTCGATGGTATTTTCAGCATTCTTCATCAACACCACAACTCAAAAGCGTCGACTCTTCTTCGGTCTTCCTTTTTCATTGTCCAGCTCTCATATGCATGTGAAGCAATTGAAAATACCATCACTTGTGTCAAGCACACTTTAGTCTTCAAGGAAACATCTTTGTTCTTCACCAATTGAAAGAGGTCCTTTGCAGCAGATTTGCCCAATGTTATATGACTTCTGAAATCTTGACTGCTGCTTCCATTTGTGTTGATTGTA
>NW_006922308.1:220284-222528 GCF_000298275.1 Orycteropus afer afer | reverse complement strand
ACATCTTCCTTCAATGCCATTGGTTCTTAATCATATGCCATCTCCTGAAATGGATGAGCATCAACCCATTCTCTTTGGTACAATGACTCTATGTATTCCTTCCACCTTCTTTTGATGTTTCCTGCAACATTCAATATATTGCCCGTAGAATCTTTCAATATTGCAGCTCAAGGCATAAATTTCCTCTTCAGTTCTTTCAGCTTGAGAAATGTCACAAGTGTTCTTCCCTTTTTGTCTTTCCAACTCTATGCCTTTGCACACTTCATTATCATAATTGACTTTGTCTTCTCTAGCTGCTCTTTGAGATCTTCTGTTTAGCTTGTTTATCTTGTTATTTCTTCAATTTGCTTTAGCTATTCTCCATTCAAAGGCACATTTCAGAGTCTCTTATGACATCCATTTTGGTCTTTTCTTCCTTTCCTGTCTTTTTAATGACCTTTTGTTTTCTTCATGGATGATGTTCTTGATGTCATCCCACCATTACTCTGGTTTTCAGTCATTGGTGTTCAATGACTATTTTTTATATTGTCTCTAAATTCAGGGGGATATAATCAATGAGCTCTGGTAGCATAGTACCTATGGCACTTGACTACTAACCAGAAGTCTGGTGGTTCGAACCCACCAGCCACTCCTTGGAAGGAAGGTTGAGCAATCTCCTTCCATAGTGATACCCCTTGAAAACCCAAGGAGGGGTCCCTATGAGTCAGGGCCAACTCAACTGCACATAACAACAACAACATAATCAAGGTCATATTTTTGCTCTCATGGACTTGTTTTAATTGTCTTCAACTTCAAGTTCAACTTTCAAATGAGCAGTTGATGGTCTGTTCCACAATCAGCTCCTGGCCTTGTTTTTGCCTGAAGATATTGAGCTTTTCCATCATCTCTTCCCATAGATGTAGTCAATCTGCTTTTTTCTGGTGAAGCCCATGTGAATATCTACCATTTGTGTTGTTGAAAAAAGGTATTTGCAATGAATAAGTCATTGGTGTTGTAAAATTATATCATGTGATATCTAGCGTTTTTCTATCTCCAAGGCCAAATTTTCCAACTACCAGTGATTTCTCCCTGTTTCCAACTTTTGCATTCCAGTCACCAGTGATAATCGACTCATCCTGATTGCATGTGTGGTCAATTTCAGACTGCAGAAGTTGATAAAAATCTTTCATTTCCTCATTTTTGGCTTTGGTGGTTAGTGCATACCTTTGAATAATAGTAGTATTAACTGGCTTTCCTTGGGGGCATATGGATATTATTCTATTACTGACAGCATTGCATTTCAGGATAGATCTTGAAACATTCTTTATGACGATGAATGCAATTCCATTCCCCTTCATTTTGTCATTTCTGGCATAGTAGACCATATGGTTATCTGATTCAAAATGGCCCAAACCACTCCGTTTCAGCTCACTAATGCCTAGGATATTGATCCTTATGTGTTCCATTTCATTTTTGACAACTTCTAATTTTCCTAGATTCATACTTCATATATTTCATGTTCTGGTTATCAAGAGATGTCTGTAGCTGTTTCTTCTCATATTGAATCATGCCACTTCAGCAAATGAAAGCCAAAAATTTCTAATTTAGCCATATCATTAAGGTAGGCTCTACTCTGATGAGGCAGCTTTTTCCCAGTCATATTGTGAGTGGTGTCCGACCTGAGGGGCTCATCTTCTGGCACTTTATTGGACAATGTTTCAGGGCTATTCATAAAATTTTCCAGTACTATATCAGACAGTGTTTCACTACTATTCATAAGGTTTTCACTGGCCAATTGTTTAGAACTGAATGGCCTCTTCCTTCTTCTGAGTCTGTCCTAGTCTGGAAGCTCCACCAAAACTTCCACCATGGGCACCCCTGCTGGTACAGACTCTAGCCTCACAGCAACATGCAAGCCACCACAACACAACAAACTGACAGACATATTCATCTCCCTTAGCTATTCCAACCACTCCACTCACTTCCTGGGTTTTTCCCTACCTGTTCCTGCCAGTACTGTCTGCCTCTGCTCTTTGCATCCTCTGGGGCTGTCTCCTTCCTTCCTTACCTGTTCCAGCCACTGGCTGTATCTGCTGTTGCTTGAATGATGCAGGTAGCATCAAAAGAAGGTGGAAGGAACATACAGAGTCACTGTACCAAAAATAATTGGTCAATGCGCAGACCTTTCAGGAGGTGGCATATGACCAAGAACCAATGGTATTAAAGGAAGAAATTCAAGCTGCACTGAAGGAACTGGCAAAAAAA
>NW_006922308.1:196950-219896 GCF_000298275.1 Orycteropus afer afer | reverse complement strand
ATTGCCCATTCAAAGTCATTCAACTGTGAGGATTATAACAAATAATGGATGACATTGAGAAGAATGAGAATTCCAGAACACTTAATTGTGCTCATGAGGAAACTGTACATAGGCCAAGTGGCTATGTCCAGAGCAGTCTATTCAAACAGAACAAAGGGATACCAAGTGATTTAAATTCAGAAGGTCTGTGTGTCAGGGTTGTATCCTTTCATCATACTTATTAAATTTTCATTTTGAGCAAATAATCTGAGAAGCTGGATTATATGAAGAACATGGCATCAGGACTGGAGGAATAGTGATTAAAAACCTGTAATGTATAGACGACAAAACATTCCCTGCTGAAAGTGAAGATGACTTGAAGCTCTTACTGGTGAATATCAAAGAGTACAATCTTCAGTATATATTACACCTCAACATAAAGAAATTGAAACCCTCACAACTGGACAAATAAGCAACATCATGATATATGGAGAAAAGTTTGTGATGGTTAGAGATTTAATTTTACTTCTATCCACAATCAACACCAATGGAAACAGTGGACAGGAAATAAGATGTTGTACTGCACAAGGAAAATGTCCCATAAAAGACCTCTTTAAAGTGTTAATAAGTAAAAATACCACTTTGAAGACTAAGGTTTCCCTAACCCAAGACATGTTATTTTCAATCACCTCATATGTATGTGAAATCTGGACAATGAATAAGAAAGACTGAAAAAAGGTTGATGGCACTGAATTGTGTTGGCAATGAATACTGAAAATACCATGGACTGCTAGAAGAACAAGCAAATTTGTACTGGAAGAAGTACAGCTGGAGTGCTCCTAGGAAGGGAGGATGACAAGACTTCATCTACTTTGATCATGTTGTCAGAAGGTACCATTCCCTGGGAAGCATATCATGGTTGGTAGAGTAGAGGGTCAGTGAAAAACGGGAAGACACTCAACAAGATGGATTGACACAATGGCTGCAATGATCAACTCAAATACTTCAAAGATTGTGAGGCTGGCACAGGGCCGGGCAGTGTTTCTTTCTGTTGTACACGGGGTTGGCATGAGTCAGACCTGACTCCACAACACCTGACAACAATATAGTTCAGTTATAAAACAAAATGAAACAAACAAATTGGCAGAATACCTATTGAGATACTTCAACAAATATCAGCAGTGCTTGATGCATCTTAACATATCTATGTTAAGAAAATTGGAAGAGAAATACCTCAATAATCAACTGGAAGAGATTTGTATTTATGACCATTCCAAAGAAAGAATGCTGAATGCAGAAATTATTGAACTATATCATTAATGTTATTAGTAGTTAATTTACTGAAGAAGGTGCTCAACCACGATGAGCTCAAGTATACAAAGGATTATGAAGCTGGTGCAGGACATGGCAGTGTTTCATTCTGCTGTGCATAGATTTTCTATGAATCAGAGCTGACTTGACAGCACATAACAACAACAACAAAAACAAAATTTAAATGTTTGCAGTCATATATTGACTGCCAGAAATTCAATCCAGACTTAGAAGAGGACTTAGAAGGAGGACTATCATTACTTATGACAAATGAATCTTGGCTGAGAGTAGAGAACACCAGAAAAATGTTTATTTACCTGTGTTTTATCAATTATGCATAGGCATTCAAATATGTGAATCATAACAAATTATGGTAACATTACCAAAAATTGGAATTCCAGAAAACTTACATTTTGCTGGTGCAGAACAAGTGCACAGATTAAGAGGTAGTTTTTGAACTACAGCATGATGATGCAGCATGGTTTAAAATCAGAAAATATGTTTGTCAGGGTTATTTACTTTCACAATATTTATTTAATCAGTATGTTGGAATGATACTCCAGGAAGCCAGACTATATGAAAAATAATTTAGCTTCAGAGTAGGAGGAAGTCTCATTAACAACCTGTGATACACAGATGACATAACTTTAGCTAAAAATAAAGACGACTTAAAACACTTACTGACAAAGATCAAAGACTACAACCTCTGATGTGGGTTACACTTGCACATAAAGGAAACAAAAACTTCATCAAGAATTTGAAGTTATCAAGAATTTCATTCTACTTTAATCAAAAACCATGGAAAGAGCAGTCAAGAAATCAAAGAACATATTTCACTGAGAAAATCCGCTGCCAAAAACCTCTTTACTGTTTTAAAAGCAAAGCTGTAACATTGGCGACTAAGATGCATCTGACCCAAATCATGGTCTTCTTAATTGCATCATAGGCATGTGAAAGCTAGACAGTGAAACCAAAAGATAGAAGAATTGATGCATCTGAACTATGATGTTTATGAAGAATATTGAATATACTATGGACTTCTAGAAGACAAAATAGATCCATGTTAGAAGAATTACAACCACAATTCTCCTTAGAAACGTGGATGGAGAAATTTCATCTTGCTTACTTCAGACACATCATCAGGAAAAACCAATCACTAGAAAAGGACAGCATGCTTAGTAAAGTAGAGGGTCAGTGAGAACAAGGGAAATCCTCTATGAAATGGAATGACACAATAGCCAAAACAATAGACTGAAGCACACCAACAATTGTAAGCATGATGCAGGAGGCCCAGACGATGTGCCATTCTCTTATACATAAAGTCAACATGGGTCAAAATTTGACAGCAATTCCAAACAAAAATGTAGTAAATATAAAACTTTTAGATAATAAGTAGTATATTATCTGACCACAGTGAATCTAAATTAGGAATCTAAACATATTATTACTACTACCCCTGTACTGAGCTATAACAATAACATAAATAGGATAACTCCAAATATTTGGATATTGAAACTACCATGTCCAAAAAAAAAAAAAACCTTTATGAGAGAAAGAAGCCATCACAAGTGGAATTAGAGAACATTTTAAGGCAAATGATAATAAAAATACAAGTGACTTTGACAAGAATATACCACAAATGGGATGACTGAAACAAAGAGGAGTTTATTCTCTTACAGTTTGGAAGGCTTGAAGTCCAAGTTCCAAGTGCCAAGTTCTAGGGGCTGTGTGAAAGCCCCTTGACCTTGGGCTTCAGTTCTGACTCTTGCTTCCAGGCCACTGGAAGGTAGGGCATGTCTTCACTCAGGCAGCTACTGGCTGCTGAGGTTAACAAGCCCAAGGTCAACAAATAAAATGGCACAGTCCCAATGTTACCAAACCACATGGCAGGCCATTCATTCAAGTTCATTGAATGTCCCAAGGTCGGCAGAGCATAGCAGGCTGCTGAAGAATGACATGGCTCCATTTAGTGTTCAAGTGTGCCATAAGCTTGAGACCATTGCCCAAGGCCTCTGCATATACAGGGCCTCTGCTTATATACATCCCTAAGGCAGCTACTCAGGGAGCTCTGGTAGCATAGTGGCTAAGACACTTGCCTGCTAACCAGAAGGCTGGCGGTTCAAACCCACCAGCCACTCCTCGGAAGGAAGGTTGGGCAATCCTACTTCCATAGTGATACTGCCTTGGAAACCCAAGGAGGGGTCGCTATGAGTCGGGTTTGACTCGACGGCACATAACAACAACAACAAGACAGCTACTCAGCTGCTCATGTAGATTCTACCATGAAGTTGATTATCAGTCTCATCATGAGGAATACTATAGCCAACTGCCTAACCACTCAACCAGGCCAAGCCAAGTTGACACACAAACTGAGCTACTACAGGATTCTATTCCTAGAGAAAGAGGTATGAACTCCACTGATCATATTATTTATTACTGCTCCAGAAGCAATGAGCCTCGTTGACCTTTGGAGCAGCTTAGTGAAGGAATACTGAAGTAATGTTGTGAAGTATGGTATCATTCATTATGATACAATATATGCATGAAGCAGAACCCACTTTATGATATTGTGTTCCTAATAAGGAGGATACTTGAGTTTGGGAACAAGTGATGGAAACAAAGCTAACCCAACTTGTCATCACTGCCAGTCACCCACTGGGCTCTTTTTAGTTCTTGCCTCACAACTCTAAGCTTTCCAGAGTATCAGATTTGAATCCCTAAAGAGGTCTTACTGTATCCAGGAAATACCCCAAAGATATCATTGAACTAAAAGTTAATGGCCACTGGAGGACACTTTGGACTCCATAGTTCAAAAGCAACACAAATGAGAAAAGGAGTCACAAAGTAAGAAGAGGTAGTTGACCTTGAGCAACAGAAAGTTTCAATAGTTTTTACTATGAGAGCAAGGAGAAAAATGTGTGAAACACAAGTAATCTACCAGGGTGCCTCTTGGTTCTCCCTGCTCTTTTATAACTGTGAATGGACATGTATAGTAATGGACCTGAAAAGGAGTATGATGATAAGAGTTTCAAATTCTTTAAGAATGAGAATCTAGATCATGTCATCGAGAAGTCATGAAACTATGACAATGTAATAGCTAAGGGAAAGGGGAGATTAGAATAGAGTAGGAAGAAGAGAATTAGTACAAGTTGTGGTCCCAAGACCAATTACACCAACAGGAGCCATAGTTTACCCTGGTAACCTCATACTTTCCAGTTTCTCTTTCAGAAGAGGTACTCACAGGATCTGTGAAGTAGCTTCTCCCCAAACCTGTATGAGTAAGTATATCTGTGCAGTGCAAGCTGTAGACTGGAGAACATGAGAGTGTTTTGGTCAAATATCCTTTTAGGAGAACCTGTTTAGGGGAGCAAAACTGACTGACACCTCAGTTCTTTGGAGTTCATCAGGCCTTGTTTGCCAGGGAGTGCTCCTAGCCAATGACAAAGTATAGCAAGGATAGCAGGGCTAGTGCATTCCTGCATTGCACAGGGCAAACCCATGATCTTGGACAGAACTTTCTCCAAACTATCCTGTGATCTGAGGTTCTTCCTTTTCTTTCTGTTTTCATAGGTATCAGACCTACATTTTGATCTTGAAGTTTCTCCCTACCTACTGTTGTTCACTCCATCTTCATCTTTCACACAAATAATTACCTTATATAATAAATCCTATATTTGTGTTTGCTTTGGTTGTTGAGAGTTCCTATCAAATCTACCCCAATTTATGGCAATCCCATGTGCTTTTAAGAGAAACAAAAATGGCATAATCAATACACCTGATAAGCTTCTGGACAAAAATTGAAGGAAATACAAGAAGACACAAACTTCTAGTATTAAGAATGATAACCAACATCACTAAAGATCTTATAAATATTAAAATAATAATGGACAATTATATGTATTTTTGTAAGAGGGAAATGTAATAGTTAAATCTAGTCTGACATTTTAATTGGACAGTCCTATAGTTTTGTATCATTAATAAAACAAATGAATTTAAGAATTGTATCTTAAATGAAAATAATATAATTGTATCTTAAATGAAAATAATATAATGTCCCTATGAACTGATTTGGGAGCTCTGGTAGCATAGTGGCTAAGACACTTGCAATTATTTTTAAGTAGGAAGTGTGAAAACATAATATTTCAGAAATAATTTTTTAAGAGAACAGCTATATTATCCTAATGACTTTGACTTTTAAAATGTATCTTAATGATAAAGGAATCTCTCAAAATTATTGTCAAAACTGTTTTAATAGCATATTTTAGGTCCCTGCATGGTGTAAACAATTTTTGGTCAACTCCTTACCTAAGAGTTTTCCTCTGGTAGCACAATGCATAAGGTATTTTATCGCTAACCAGAAGGTCAGCGGTTCAAACCTACCAGCCTCTCCTTAGGTGGAAGGTGAAGCAATCTACTTCCATAAAGATTTACCGCCTTGGAAACCCAATGGGGGTCTCTATAAGCCAGAACCAACTCTATGGCAGTGAGTTGTTTTTTTTTTTTTTTTTTTAATCTACCTAAAAGATAATGGTTTGAACCCACTTAGTAGCCATACAGAAATAACTCTTGGTAAACTGCTTCCATTACAATTATAGCCAAGAAAACTCCGTGAAACAGTTTTACTCTTTAACACACGAGGTCACCACGAGTCAGAATTCATTCAACAGTAATGGTTTTATTTATTTATTTATTTTACTTACTATTATTCTTGATTATCTCAAAACTCTTCACTCTGGTACCACATATGTAGAACAATAATAATAATAGTGAAGATTTCAATTTGAGACTACTGCTTTAATTGTCATTGTGTGTAATGTCTAGAAATGAATTCCTAATGCCCTTTCCCAAGTTTCCATCAAATACATAATATTTTTATCTTAACAGGAAAAAAAAATCAAATTGACAAGTGATTTAATAAAGCAATATGTTTTTATTATGTCAGAATCTAATATGAGCACGTTTGTCAATAGCTGTAAGAGTGTCCAAACATTTTCATAGTTGAATAAAGCAAAACTGAAAAAAAAAAAAATAGTGTCCAACAGAGACTTGTATGCAAAGTAACATCTCTTGAAATATTTATTGGAGTTTACTTTTTATAATTTTCACTTTTTCATCTTTTCTCAATAGATAAATCTTTGTTCAAGAAAATCATAGACTGTTTTTTTAAAATATGAGATGAAAAATGCATATTAGATTCTTGTTCTTTTAAAACATTACCATTTCTCCTTTATTAGGTTCTTGCCCCAGGCGAAAACCAAAGCTTAACATAAATATTGAAAAGGAAAAAAAAAAAAAAAGAAAAGAAAAAGCCCAAGAGACACACTACAATATCTTAGGATTTTGAACAGTCAAAAAGGCAAAGGTCATATGGGTTATTTGAAAACTCCTTTGAGGAAAAAATTGATCCATTTCTTTAATGTCCTCCACAATAAGGATTAGTTTGCTTTGAGTGCTTTAAATCATATGAAAAAATCCATTAGAGAAAAGAGACTCTGTTCAGCTCTCCTGATCCATGTGAGAACTTTCAAAAACCAATCACAAACTATTATAGTTTATATTGATTTTAATTTTCATATTACATTATACCCAAGAGAAAGTATTTTCTTATAAAGTAGTATTAAATAATCAAAAAATAATATATCACCAAAATTACAATAAAAGACTCCCTAACACTAGCAAAAATTGAATGGATATAGAAGTCAAAGAGTAAGGATAAGTGAAGTGTGAATTTACATGTTATCAACTTGTATGTCATAATTTAATTTGCCCTTCAGTCCAAAATCATAAGTAGTAAATAAATTATTTTCACATTAATATAATAATAATAATAATAATAATATACTAGCACAGTGGTGCCCATGGGTGGTACAAACACTTAACATGCTCCACTGCTAACCCAGAGACACCTTGAAAGAAAGGCCTGAAAATCTACTTAAAATAAATAAATAGCCAATGAGAACTCTATACAGCACAGTTCTCTTTGGTTGCTGTGATCAAAATCAACTTGATGACAACTGGTGCTGCTATCCTAATATATTAATTTGGAGATTCCATTTTCTTTACCATTTTCAATCTGTACAACAATGGTGTGAGATAAGCTTTACCATTATGTTGTCATAATATTTTATGCAGGCTACTTAGCACCTCTGGGGCTTCAGCTTGTTCATTTAAAAGAAGTGAATTGGAATAAATGATTTCTAATCCCCTTTCAAGCTGAAAAGAACGGACCCTTCAGAAAGTAGAGAATTTTTCTCTTCTTGTCACTAAATATTAAACTGGCTCTACTTTCCATAGTTTTTTATTTTATTTTATTTTTTGAATGACTTTATTGAGATATTATTCAGATATTATGAAACTAACATGAAAAACATGTACAAGTCAATGGTTTTGAACCACTGCCACTATCTAAATTTGGAACTTTTTCTTAACCACAAAATGAAATCCTGTCTTTTCACATTATTGCTGGTACAATTTGTAGTACAAACATTTTGAAAACTAAAAGTAGTTCAATTTATCTACATTTATTCTTTTGTTTGTGCTTTTGTTATTATATCTTAAAAAAAAAAAGAACAAACAAATATATTTATTCTTTTGCTTTTGCTTTTGGTATTATAGCTAAAAAAAAAAAGAGAAAGAAACAGAACAAACAAATAAATATTGCTTAACCTAAGCTCACATATACTTAACACTTGTTTCTTCTTAGAGTTTCATATTTTTGACTCTTTATATTTTTAGAAATATATGGCATAGCATGGGGTCGCTATGAGTCGAAACGACTCGACGGCACTTAATAACAACAACAACATACATTTACATCTTTACCTCTTTATAA
The DNA here is from genome assembly GCF_000298275.1 of Orycteropus afer afer. Taxonomy (NCBI): domain Eukaryota; kingdom Metazoa; phylum Chordata; class Mammalia; order Tubulidentata; family Orycteropodidae; genus Orycteropus; species Orycteropus afer. The sequence continues at coordinate 211,774 of NW_006922308.1, read as the reverse complement.
TGGGAGCTCTGGTAGCATAGTGCCTAAGCCACTTGACTGCTAACCAGAAGGCTGGTGGTTCAAATTCACCAGCCACTCCTCAGAAGGAAGGTTGGGCAATCTACTTCCTCGGAAACCCAAGGAGGGGGCGCTATGAGTCGGGTCCTACTCGAGGGCACATAACAACAACAACAATAACAACATCTTTATAATTTTTTTTTTACATTATATATTTACATAGTAATGTTTACATTTCTTTAGTGCTTACATTTAGTCATTGATTTATTTTGTATTATTTTTTGTGTATAGCGTAGTAAAGGACCCAGCTTTATTCTTTTCCTTCTGGATACGCAGTTGTCACTACATGATTTCTTGAAGACTATACTTTCCCGTTAAATTGTCTTGTCAAGCTTATTGATAATCAATTGACCATTAATTTTAAGGTTGCTTTTCTGAACTCTCAAATCTATATTTATCCTCATGTCAGTACCATTGTGTCTCGATTACTATAGCTTTGTTATGTGTTTTGAATTGGAAAATATGAGCAGTCAAACTTTATTCTTCTTTTACAATTTTGTTTTGTCTATTCTGGGTCCCTTGCATTCCCATTGAATTTTCTGGGTCAGCTTGCCAATATCAGGGTGCGAGAAGCCAGCTGAGGATTTGATAGTCATTGCATTAAATCTGTAGATGATTTTGGGTAATATTCCCAATTTACCAATATAAATCTTCAAATCTGTGAATTTAAGATGTCTTTAGATTTTTTTGGACATCTTTAATTACTTTTTTTTGTACTTTTCAACATACAAGTTTTGAAGTTCTTTGTTAAATTTATTTCCTGTAATTTTAATTTTGATGCTTTTGCAAATTTAATTGTTTTCTTCATTTTATTTTCAGATTGTTCATTGGTAGTATATAGCTATACAATTGATTTTTGTAAGTTGATCTTATATACAACCTTTTAAAACTTCCATCTTATTTCTAACCAATTTTTACTAAATTTCTGGGGATATTTTTGTATCCTTTCCAATATAGATGCCTTTTATTTCTATTTGTTGAACTTTCACCCTGACTAGAACCTCCAGCATAATGTTGCATATAAGTAATGAGAGTGAAAATCCTTGTCTTACTATACACTTAACGGGAACACAGTATTTTTCCATTAAGCATGTTACTGTGCTTTTCATAGATTCTTTTTATCAGATTGAAGGGATTCCTTTCTATAGCTAGTTGATCTACTTGTTAGCCAAAACCAAAACAAACCCAAATTCACTGCCATCAAGTCAATTCTGATTCATAGTCACCCCCACTGGGCTTCTGAGGCAGTAAATCTTTAAGGAAGTAGATTGCCCAGTCTTTCATGGTGGGGGGCGGGGGTTTCCCGGTAGGTTTGAACCACCAATCTTCTGGTTAGCAGTCAAATGCCTTAGGCACTGTACCTGCAGAGCTCTTTACTTGTGAGCCAACTATTTATTTATTTATAATCAAGAAAGAATGTTGAAAAAGAATTTTTTTTTTTTTTTGCATTGATTGTGGTTTCTGCTCTTTAATCAATTGAAATGGTAAATTAAATTAATTAAGTTTTGAATGTTGAACTGCATTCCTAGGATAAAACTTATTTCCAAAACTATAAATATAAGTGCAAACACAAATATAGATATAATTGATATTGATAAAGATTTTTGTTGTTATTGTTTATATATGTTGCTGGATTTGATTTGCTAAAACTTTGCTGAAAATATTTCATAAAAAATGATCTATTTTTGGCATATTGTCAGAAGGGACCATTCCTTGGAGAAGGATGTCATGATTGGTAGGATGGAGGGTTGACAAAAGAAGGGGAGGTCTTCAACTAAATGGATTGACACGGTGGCTTCAATGATGGGCTCAAGTGTAGCAGGGATCGTGGAGCTGGCGCAGATCGGGCAGTGTTTCGTTCTGCATGGGGTCCCTATGAGTCAGAAATGACTCAATGACACCTAACAACCTAACAACAATCAGTTTGCAATTTTCTTTTCCCATGGGCTTCTATTTCTGCTTTTGGAATTAGAATAATACTACTATATAGAATGAATTGAGATGTGTCTTCTTCCTCTTCTATTTCATGAAAGTTTTGTGAAGAAATGATATTATTCTTCTTTGGTAGAATTTATCAATGAGGTCTTTTGGGCCTGAACTTTTGTTATGGATTTTGGTTTTAAATACTAATTCAATATCTATAACTGTGTATTCAGGTTTTGTGTTTCATCTAGAGTCAGTTTCAGAAGTTGGTGTCTTTCTAGGAACTTGTCCATTTCATTTAAGTTAGCTTATGATGGGAATACAGTTCATAGTATTCCTTTCTCCCAAAATAATTATTTTCTTATTTCTGTAACATCAAGAGTGATATCTCCTTTTTCATTCTAGTTCAATCATTTGAATCTGCTCTATTTTTCTTTGAATGTTGCTGTGGAAAAAATCTGTGGAGGGCACAGATATTTTCCCTAATTCTTAATGTAGGACTTACAATTGTTTCAGGATTCCTAAAGATGACTCTCTTTATCTTGGAAATCCACTTATAGATATATCTCAGTTAGTTTAGTCATTTTTAGTTTTTTCTAGGAATTAAGTTGTTTTCAATGTATCTATTTTTTCATTTTTTTGGAAATTTTCTTGAATTATGCCTTTTAATATCAGTTCTAGTTTAGTATTCAGTGATACTGTAGTTTCATTACTTTTCTTCATAGTTATTTCCTTTCCAGGTTTTTTAGGTTTTTATTTGTTTCTATTATTTTTGCACATTGTTCTCACACCTGCTCCAATTTCACTTATCATGAATCTAAAGTATGTATTTTAAGCATATAGAGTTCCTGATTTATAGTGAGAATTCAAAATTCTCTGATTGTCTTTGTAGTCTTTTTTTAATTTCTTAAAATATAACCTTTATTCTATATATTTATTTTTTTTAATTTTTCTCTTTTATTTGTTTCCAGATATCAGTTTTCATTCTCTTTGTGTTCACTCTACTATACTTGAATTCATTTATTTCATCTTTGATTTTTTATTTAATAGCTTTGTATTGGTATATTTTTAAAAATATGTAACTACTCTCTGAACAATATAATTTTGTGAGTTATTTATATACTGGCTATTTGTATGTGATTCATATAGGTGAATGTCCAGGGACAGTATCCAAGGCCATTGGGAAAATACCTTATTTAATAGTGAAACTCCATAAAACAAAGGATGGTACATTGGTTAATAGAGATTATCAACTGCAGAACTATTCAAAACTTAGTCTCTCTGCTACCACAAAGAGTGTTCTTGATGTTTCAATTAGTCTCAGCTCCCTACTAAGTGATCCCTGCTCTGGGATGTGAGTACCAAATGTTATTCATGAGACACCCTATAGTCAAGGTGTGCACTCAACTCCATTCCTGTAAATAAATGAATTTTGCTTTTGCCCCTCAAATGTATGCTTTTTTAAGAACTACCTAGCATTGTTTGTGGTAATGAACCCCATGTGATCAATCTCACTTTCTTCCTGCTCCTGGCTTAAACATCACCTTCCTAGACAGGACTTCCTCATACATCAGAGCTCTGGTAGGGCTGTGATTAAGGCATTTGGCTGCTTGCGAAAAGGTCAGTGGTTTGAACATACCAGCTTTTCTGTGAGAAAAAGATAAGGCTGTCTGCTTCTGAAAGATTTACAGCCTTGGAAATTTTGTGGTATCACTGTGAGTCAAAATCAAGTCAATGGCAGTTGGTTTGGTTTTTCTAGTCTTCATATACTATGGTCACACTTACAAATGACTTTTAGGTTTGTTGTCAGAGCTGCAGTTTACATTTCTGTACCTCCTTTTCAGTAGAAGTATTTTGGCAAAAAGAAGAAAACCACCTTCCACAAAATGTTATTGCCAAATGAAGACATTATTTACCAACTGTGGTAGTTAAGGTTGTGTGTCAACTTGGTTGGGCCTGGTTGAGTGGCTGGGCAGCTGGTGGTAGTTATTCCCTAGATGAGACTAGCAATCAACTCCAGGTGGGATCTACCCCAAGCAGCTGAGTCTGCTTCCTGTATATAAGAAGTAGCTTTGAGTATGGTCTCTAGTTTATGACATGCTTAAACCCTGCATGTAGCTGAGTCATTGTTCAGCAGCCTGCCATGCTCTGTCAATCGTGAGACTTTTAATGGACTTGAATCAATGACTTGCCATGTGGTTTGGTATTATTGGGACTGTGCCATTTTATTTGTCGACCTTGGGCTTGTCAGTCTCAGCATCCAGCAGCTGCCTAAGTTAAGAAAAGATTGTAACTTCAGTGGGCCAGGAGCAGGAGGCAGAGCTGAAGCCCAAGGTTGAGGGGCTTTCACCCAGTCCCTTGAACCTGGCACTTGGAACTTGGATTTCTAGCCTCCCAAGCCTCTCAAACTGTAGAAGAATAAACTCCTGTTTATTAAAGCCATTCCATTTGTGGTATTTTCTGTTCGAGTAGTACAGAGGTAACCAAAACTCCAACTCAGTCTCTCAAAAGTATCAAAGTCTTATTACTGTTTGGGTGTCACTTTATTATTTATTTTATATTAAATACTAAAATATTAGTTTGCTGAATGTATGGTGATAGGCCTGGAAGAATAAATCCAGACATCTGTGTGTAGGATGCAAAATATCAACAAAAAGTTGACCAGCTTTAAGGGGGAAATCTGAAATTATGAGGTTTCTAGGTAGTCTAAACAGCTAATGCTTTCTGCTGCTAATTGAAAGGTTATATGTTAGAATCCACCTAGAAGCACCTCAAAACAAAGGCCTGGTGATCTAATTCTGAAAAATCAGCTTTGGAAAACATTGTAAGATAGTTCTTCTTTGACTGCATGGAGTTGTCATGAGTAGGAGGCAACTTGACAACAACTGTTTTTGTGATGTGATATCAACTATCTCTTATTCAGAAGAAAAAGAAAATAAATATGAGAGCCCTGAAATAAGAGAAAAAGAGGTAATTAAGATCTGATTAAAAACCTGTACCCTACAAGCTACATTTTATGTAAATATTCCCCCATTTCTCCCTGCATACTATTTCTTCTGTTAATAACTTGCATTCCTGTAGTACATCTGTTCAATGGATAAACTGACATCAATATGTTATTATTAACTAAAGTCCATAGTTCACAGGACCTCTTTCAAGTGCTGAAGAGCAAAGATATCTCATTGAGGAGTAAGGTGCAACTGACACAAGCCATGGTGTTTTTAATCACCTCATATGCATGTGAGAGCTGGGCAATAAATAAGGAAGACCAAAGAAGAGTTGATGCTTTTGAGCTGTGGTGTTGCTAAAGAATACTGAAAGTACCATGGACTACTAAAAGAACTAACAGGTTTGTCCTGGAGGAAGTGCAGCCAGAATGCTCCTTGGAGGCGAGAATGGCCAGACTTTATCTCAAGTACTTTGATTATGTTGTCAGAAGGGAACATTCCCTGGAGAAGGATGTCATGCTTGGTAAGGTGGAGGGTCAACAAAAGAGGGGAAGGCCCTCAATTAGGTGAATTGACACAATGGTAGCAGCCATGGGCATGAGTGTAGCAAGAATTGTGGAGCTGGCTCAGTACCGGGCAGTGTTTTGTTCTGCTGTGCATAGGGTTGCTATGAGTCAGAAATGACTCGATGGCACCTAACAACAACAACATAGTTCACATTAAAGCTCATTCTTTGTATTGTATAATGTTATAGGTTTTGACAAATTTTTTATTTATATAACCACCAATAAAGTATGAAACAGAAATATAGAGTAATTCACTTCTTTAAAAATGCCCTGAGCATATATTTTTATGCCATGTTTCGTTGTAATTTTCCTTTTTTGTTTTTAAATTCTTCTGAAATGTTTAAAGAATGTTTTGAAAGTTCCAGGCATAAATTAATACCTGTGTCTCACCTGTATTAAACAAGAAAATGAAATTTAAAAAAATAAATAAATTATTATTTTGCCCGTGATTTTTCCAGAGTACTGAAGAAGAGAGTTACACACCTTGGAGTGCCAAATGTTGATGCCACTGGTAATTGAACTCCAGCCCATAGATGGAGGCCTCTTTTTCTCCTCCTCCTTTTCCCTTACTCCTTATAGCAATGAATATTGGAAGTTGTCTTTCTTTTACAAATATACTTAAGTACTTTCCAAAATTGAGAAGTTGTAAGGTAGCATAGTGGCTAAGGCACTTGACTGCTAACCAGAAGGCAGGCGGTTCAAACCCACCAGCCACTCCTCGGAAGGAAGGTTGGGCAATCCTACTTCCATAGTGATACTGCCTCGGAAACCCAAGGAGGGGTCGCTATGAGTTGGGGCTGACTCGACGGCAAACAACAACAACAACAACAAGGTAAAAATATTTAAAATGTTTCACGAACATTTTAAAAATTTGATAGGCATAATCTTGTAAATATTCTTTGTATTCATATTGAATGCTTGGTTATTAAGTACTTTGAAGAGTGGGGAGAAGATTTACTGGGAGGAGAAAAGGGGACTATTCTAATGTTACCCGATAAAATCTACATATATTACCAACTCACGTTCCCAGGTATATTGTGCAATATTTCATTCTCATAACAGTTCTATCATATATATGCAAACTTTAATTTATCTGTATGTGTAGTATGTTGTTGTTAGGTGCCAGCAAGTGAGCCCTGACTCATAGCAACCCTATGTAAGTAAAACAGAGCGAAGCACTGCCTTGTCCAGCAATATATCAGACGTGTTTCACTGCTATTCACAAGGTTTTCACTGGCCAATTCTTTGAGAAGTGGATGACTTTTTCATCTTTGAAGTCTGTCTTAGTCTGGAAGCTCCACTGAAACCTGTCCACCATAGGAGACCCTGCTGATGTTGGAAACACCAGTGGCATACCCTCTAACCTCACAGCAACACACAAGCCACCAAAGTACAACAAACTGACGGAAGAATGGTGGATGTGTAATATAGGCACTAATAATTATCTGGGTCCTGATCATTATAAAGTAGCAGTAATGGAAACCAAGGAAATATATAAATACCAAAATTTGTTTAGTAATGCAAATTGAATGTAAAACATGATATGCTGCAAAAAAAAAATAATGTAATACACATAATATTCTGAAATGTCAAGTGCTTAAACTGTATCTATTTGCATCAGTAAATTGTTGACTCACACATGAACAAATTGCAAAGATCTTGATGACTTGCTAAAAGTTTTATATTGCTCATTGAAAATGCACTGAGTCATATGAATAGTTACCTTCCTATAGATCAAGCAACCATCATTAGTGGCCTCTATATTTGTATAGTCCAGCATTCACTCTGTGAGTGTAAGATGTGTATTATGTGTGCACTGATTATTTTCCTTTGTTAACACACAATGCCTCAATTACAGCTCTACTTTTAGCTCTACCTCTAGGTATATGAATGTATTTTTGCTGCCAGTTGAGTTTAGTCAATTCTACCTCATGATGACCTCATGTGTGTAGAGTAGAGCAGCTCCATAGTGTTTTCAAGGCTGTGACCTTTTAGAAGCAGATTGTCAGGCCTGTGTTAAAGTCAAGACTTTCAGCTAGTTCTCAAGTGCTTAGTTTTTGAGCTACTCACAGGCTGTTTTGCATACGTGTGTGTGTATGTGTGTGTGTGTGTTAAAGGCAGAGAAACATGAATTTATTGGGTATGGGTTGAGAAACATAACAAATTTCTAAGTAGGCCTTCATACCTAAACATTATATTGTACATACAAAGTTTAATTACTTATTTTGGCATACATATGGCTCATCTACTTTCCAAGAGTATATATTGTTTATAGCATATATCAAGATAGAAATAAAGTAAAAATTTTACTATGATAAAATTCATGTATACCTATATATTAACCTTTTTCTTCATGACAGTTCCAATGGAAGACAATAGTCTCCAACTAAACACATATTATCAGCAAAAAGAAGCATAGGTAGTAATGAGAAAAGGGAGATATATAATTAGAATCAAGTTTAATGGTTAATGGATGACATCTATCTATCTATCTATCTGTCTTTCTATCTATCTAGTCAAAGCAATCTCACATCTGTGCCCCTCATAGTCAAATCCCAAGTGAATATGACATTATTTTCTTTTATATACAGTTATCTGATACTTTAAATATTTCTATTGATAAACATTAGAAAGAAATTGTATTTAATATTTCTATTAGATTTTTTTTTAAATAATTGCTCAACATTTAACCATTTTAAGAGGTAATACATGATCAAAAACTAAGGGTATTGAAGGAAAAAGTTCAAGCTGCACTGAATGCATTGAAAAATAATAAAATATAAAAAATAATCCAGAAATTGATAGAATATCAATTGAGATATTTCTATGTCCAGAAAATCGGATGGTAGCTACCTCACCAAACAACTGGAAGAGATGTATATATATATATATATATACACATACACTTATTCTAAAGAAAGTTATCCAATACATTGTGGAAATTATCAAACAATATCATTAATATCACCTGCAGGAAAAGTTTTGTCAAAGATAATTCAAAAGTAGTTGGAGCAGTATATCATCAGGAAATCACTAGAAATTCAATCTGAATTCAGAAGAGAATGTAGATTAATGGATATCATTGCTGATCTCAAATAGACCTTGGTTCAAAGCAGAGAATATCAGAAAGACATTTACCTGTGTACAGCTGCCTGTGCAAAGACATTTCACTCTGTGGATAATTACAAATTATGGATAACATTGTGAAGAATGGGAATTCCAGAACATTTAATTATGTTCATGTGTAACTTGTATGTAGACCAAAAGGCAGTTGTTCAATTAGAACAAGGAGATACTATGAGATTTAAAATCAGGAAAGATGTGGGTCAGCATTGTATCTTTTCTCCATACTTAATGAATCTGCATGATGAGTAAAAATGAGAAAATTGGACGGTATGAAGAAGAAATGTGGTATCAGGATTGGAGAAAGGCTTATTAACAACCAGCAATATGCAAATGACACAATCTTGTATATTATGTACAAAAGACTTGAAGCACTTTTGATGAAAATCAGACCACAGCTTTCAAAATGGATTACACCTCAATATAAAGAAAACAGAAATTTTCACAGCTAGACCAATAAACAATATGATAAGTGGAGAAAAGATTTAAAGTTGTGAAGGATTTAAATTTACTTCCATCCAAAATCAACCACCATGGTAGTCAAGAAATAAAGCAACATGTTGTATTGGGCAAATCTGCTGCAAAAGACCTCTTTTTGGAATGTTAAAAAGCAGAAATGTCACTTTGAGGACTAAGGTCAACTTGGCCCAATGTGTGGTATTTTCAATCACCTCATATGCAACTGAAAGCTGAACAATAAATAAGGAAGACCAAAAAAGCATTGATACTTTTGAAGTATGGTGTTGGGAAAGATTATTGAATCTACCATAGACTTCCAAAAGAACAAAGAAATCTGTATGGAAAGGGTGTGGGTGCATCATTTTCTGACCTCCTTTAACTTCACAAAGTGGGGAGAAGGATCTAGATGAACATCAACAGCCCAAGGCTCATTTCTATGAGGTGGAGATCAGACATGTCATAACCCTCCAAACTTAATATCCTCAGTATTATGAAAGATAAAACAATAACCATCTAAGAAGCTCCATGAACCCCATACAGGATAAACCTTGAAAGAAAATCACCAAAACACATCATAATCAAACTTTCCAAAACCAAAAACAAAGAAAGAATCTTGAGAGCAGCTCAGGAAAAACAAAATGTTACCTACAAAGGGCAACAAAAAGATTAAGTTCTAGTTTCTCAGCAGAAACCATGCAGGTAAGAAGGCAATGCGATGACATATACAAAACCTTGAAGGAAAAATATTGGCAGCCAAAAATTAGATATCTAGCAAAACTGTTCCTCAAATATGATGATGAAAATAAGGCATTCCCTGACAAACAGAAATTAAGGAAATTTGTAGAAACCAGACCAACTCACCAAGAAATGTTAAAGGAAGTCTTTCCAACAGAAAATCAACAACTGAAGACAACAAAGATCATGCAACAATACCACCTAGCAACCAACACAGAAAAAGAATTGTAAAGAAATCTAAAATAAGCTTAAAAAATGGAAAGTAGAGAACCAGAGGAGTCAATCTATAAATGACCCCAACTACAATGGAAATAGAGAGGATATATGGTATATTGACAAAAGTTCCAACTGAAAAGGAAGTCAAAATGCTATCAATATAGAAGAAGCTCTTCCAAACTTTGGTAGATAAGAATTTACTACAGAGTAACCACAAACAAAATTAATAAGCCTTATAACAGAAATAAGAAAGAAGAACATCACAAGTACATAGTAAACACAAAATCAACAACAATGAAGAAAAGGAAAACTCTATAACAAAATGAAGTAAGCTGAGAAAAATATTCAGAACAAAGAAACTATAAGCACCATAATAAAAAACACAAAATAATAACAGCAATAATTCATATCTATCATTAATTGCAATGAATGTCATAAGATTAAATGCACCAGTCAAGAGAAAGAGAGTGGCAGATTGGAAAAGAAAAGAAGACCCGTTATTCTGCTGCCTAGGAGAGATTCACCTTAGGCATAAAGATAAAAGTAAATTAACGATCAAAGAATGGAAATAACATATCAAATTTACGGTAACCAAGACAGCGCAACAGTGGGATAAAAGAGATTTCAACATGAAAACCAACATCAGGGACAAAAAAGGACAATGTATGAAGATAAAAGTGTCAAGTGACCAAGAGGACATAACTATAATAAATATCTAAGCACCCTATGAAAGAGCTCCAAAAGAGATAAAGCAAATATTAACTGACTTGGAGAAATAATTCTAAAATTGTAGTAGGAGATTTTAGCACACCACTTTCAATGCAGGGCAGAACAACTAGAATAAAACTCATAAAATATACAGTAGATCTCAACAACACAATCAACCAACTTGACCTCATAGATATAAAATGTTCCACCCAACAAAAACACAAAGCACATTATTTTCTGGTACACATGGATCATTCTCCAGAATATATCAATTTTAAGCCCAAAATAAGCCTCTATAAATTTTAAAACATCAAAATACTACAAAACATCTCAGATCACAATGATATAAAATTAGAAACCACTAAAAGGAAGACAAGGAGCTCTGGTAGCATAATGCCTAAGGCATTTGACTGCTAACTAGAAGGCTGGGGCTTCAAACCCACCAGCCACTCCCTGGAAGGAAGGTTGGACAATCTACTCCTGTAGTGATATCACCTTGGAAATCCAAGAAGGGGTTGCTATGAGTCAGGTCCGAATCCAATGCACATAACAACAATAGCAACAACAACAAAAGAAAAACAAGAGAAAAAAATCAAATACATAGAAAACATATAGTGCACTGCTCAAGAACCACTGTGTAACAGAAGAAATAAAGTGTGAGGAAAAAAAAATCATAGGAACCAACAAAAATGAAAACACAACACACCAAAACATTTGGAACACAGCAAATGTGTACTTGTAAGTAGATTTATAGCAATTAATAAGCACATCAAAAGAGAATAGATAAAATCAACACTTTAAATAAACAGCTCCAGCAATTAGAAAAAGAGCAAAAAAAGAAGTTTACAGTTCACAGACGAAAGGGAATAAGAATGATCAGAGCAGAAATTCACTAAGCAGAGAACACCAAAAACAACAGAAAAAAAATCAACAAGACTAGAAGCTAGTTATTTGAAAAAAAAATAACAAAATCAACAAATCATTGTCAAAGTTAACTAAGGAAAAGGAAGAGAAAATGTAAATAATGGGAATAATAATGAAAATGGGTGACATCTACAACAGAACTATATAAAATAAAAAAAGATATTAACAGATACTATGAAGAATTGGAGGAGTTCTGGTAGCGTAGTGCCTAAGGCACATAACTGCTAACCAGAAGGCTGATGGTTTGAACTTGGAAGGAACATTGGGTAATCTGCTTCCATAGTGATACTGCCTTGGAAACCCAAGGAGGGGTAGCTATGAGTTGGGTCTGACTGATGGCACATAATAACAAAAACAACATGAAGAACTGTACTCCACCAATTAAAAAACCTAGAAGTAAAGTACAAATTCCTAGAAACACCAGACCTACCGAAATTAACACAGACTGAGGTAGAAAATTTGAACAGATCCATGACAAGGAAATTGAGCAGTCATTGAAAAAAAAAAAAAATCATAACCTCCCCACAATATAAAGTCCTGGCCCAGAGAGCTTCACCAGAGAGTTCTATAATGTTCAGAAATGAGCTGACACCTATTCTACTTGAAGTATTTCAGAATATAGAAAAGGACGTTAGGCTCCTGAATTAATTCTATGAAGCAAGCATAGCACCGATACCAAACCCAAGCAAAGACACCAGGAGAAAGGAGAACTAGAGACCAATATTTTTGTGAATGTTGTTGTTGTTGTTATGTGCTGTCGAGTTGGACCCAACTCATAGCGACCCCTCCTTGGGTTTCCAAGGCAGTATCACTATGGAAGTAGATTGCCCCATCTTCCTTCTGAGAAGTGGCTGATGGATTTGAACTGCCAGCCTTCTGGCACTATGTTACTAGAGTTCCCTCTTCCATGAATATAGGTGCAAAAATCCTCAAGAAATTCCTAGGCAATCGAATCTAAAACTGTATCAAATAATAATAATAATACATAATGACCAAGTGACCAAGCAGGATTCATACTAGGTATGCAAGAATTTGACTGCTAACCAGAAGACTAGAGTTCAAACCCAACAGCCACTCCTGGGAAGAAAGGTTGGGCAATCAACTTCCATAGTCGGAAACCCGAGGAGGGGTCAGTCTGAGTCAGATCCAACTCCACGGCAGTGTGTTGCATTTGTTATTGTTGTTGATCTTATAAATAAAATACAAAAAATAAGATAAAATAACAAGATCACATCAATTGATGCAGAAAAGCAGTTTGACAAAATCCAACACTTATTCCATTTAAAAACTCACAGCAAAATAGGAATAGAAGAGAAATTTCTCAACATAATAAAGACCATATAGGTAAACCCAGAACCAACATTATTCTCAATGGAGAGAGACGAAACACATTCTTCTTGCAAGTAGGAAACACAGGAAACCCTCTATCACCACTTCTATTAAACATTGTATTGAAAGTCCTAGCAAGGGCAGTAAGGCAAGAGAGAGAAATAAAGGGTATACAAACTGGCAATGAAGGAGTAAAACTATCTCTATTTGCAGATAGCATGATCCTATATGTAGAAAAGGAGCTCTGGTGGCATACTGCCTGAGGAATTTGACTGCTAACCAGAAGGCTGGTGGTTCAAACCCACCAGCCACTTCTCAGACAGAAGGCTGGGGAATCTATTTCTGTAGGGATACCGCCTAGGAAACCCAAGGAGGGGTCACTATGAGTCAGATCCAACTTGACAGCAGTGTTTGGTCTGGTTTTGGTGATACATAGACAAACCGAGTCACTCAGGAAGATAACTACTGGAACTAATTGAAACATTCATCAAAGTGACAGGATACAAGCTGTACATTGATTGTTGTTGTTGCTGTTAGGTGCCATCAAGTTGTCTCAGACTCATAGCAACCCCTGCACAGCAGATCGAAACACTGGCACACTCCCATGCCAGCTCCATGATCCCTTGCTTACTTGAGCCCATTATAGCAGCCACCGTGTCAATCAGTCTCATTGAAGGCCTCCCCATCTTTCGTCGACCCTCCACCCTACCAAGCATGACATGATTCTCCAAGGAATGGTCCCTTCTGACAACATGACCAAAATAGATGAGAGGAAGTTTGGCCATTCTTGCTTCCAAGGAGCATTTCAGGTGAACTTCCTCCAGGACAGATCTGTTGGTTCTTTTAACAGTCCATTGTATATTATTAATAATAATAATAATAAAGGTGGATTCCTCTAAATCATCAAAGTGATTTGCTTAAAGCAAATAAGGAAAACAGTATCATAGCTACCAAAAAGAAAAATTACTTAGGAATTATTCTTACCATACATGAAAAAAAACTATATAAAGAAAACTATAAAACATTACTACAGGAAACCATAAGGACCTAGTTAAATGGAAAAGCATGCTATGATCATGGATAGGAACACTCAACATTCTGAAAATATAGATAATATGCAAAGAAATTTATAGATCCAATGGAATCCTGCTCCAAATTCTAGGACTTGGAACCACAAATCACTAATTTAATATGGAAATTAAAAAAAAAAAATTCAGATAAGCAAATAAATAATGAAGAAGAAAAACAAAATAGAAGGCTTCACACTTCCTGATCTCAAAACCTTCTATACAGCCATGGTAGTAAAAATAGCCTGGTACTGGTAAAAAGATAGACACATAGACCAGCTGAACAGAACTGAGAATCCAGAAAGAAATCCATCAACCAACGGATAGCTGATTTTGACAAAAGGCCAATATCCATTAAATGAGGTAGTTAACAATGGTACCGGCAACACTGGATATTAATTTGCAGAAAAATGAAACAAGATCCAAACTTCATACCATACACAAAAACAAAATGAAGATGGATCAAAACTAGAAATGTAAATCTGGAATTATAAAGTTTATCAAAAATAAAATAAAACATAAATAAAATTATATCAAGTGACTAACTTATAGTATTTGTATAAGAATTGGCAATCATACCAACTGAATAAAAAAACGGAATAAAATTAACAATAAAATAAAATGTAAAATAAAATATAAATCTGTAATTATAAAGTTTATCAAAAATAATAATAGGGGCTAATTTAGAGGCTCTAATTTATGTCATAATTAGATTATCAAATGTAACCCAAAATACACAAAGAACAAAAGATAAACTAGATGACTGGGA
>NW_006922308.1:195681-196776 GCF_000298275.1 Orycteropus afer afer | reverse complement strand
ATATATATATATATATATATATATATGTACAAATGACATATCTAGCAAATGACTTAGCTTTAAATTATAAACACTTCAACATCTTAACATCACATCAAAAAGACAATCGAATTCAAACATGGGCAAAGGACATGAATAGATACTTCACTAAAGGAGATGTACAGGCAGCCAACAAACACATGGAAAATGCTCACAATTGTTATTATTAGAGAGATGCAAATAATAAAAAAGAGAGAGAGATCATCTCACCCCAGCAATAATAGCAAAGTTCAAAAAGACAGAAAACTACTAATGCTGGCAAGGGTGTAGAGAGAATGGAACTCTCATATACTGCTAGTGGGACTGTAAAATGCTACATCCACTGTGAAAAATGTTATAGAACTTTCTTATAATATTAGAAATAGAAATACTATTTGATCTAGCAAGGCTATTACTATTAATATATCCTAAAGAGGTGGAATTCAGAACATGAACAGATATATGCACACCCATGCATGTTCATTGCAGCACTGGACTAATAAGCAACATCATGATAAATGAGAAAAAAAATTGAAGTCAGAGATTTCATTTTACTTGGATTCACAGTCAACACTCACAGAAGCAGCATGCAGGAAATCAAATGTCGTACTGCAGTGGGTAAATTTGCTGCAAAAGACCTCTTTAAAGTGTTAAAGAGCAAAGATGTCACTTTGAAGACTAAGGTGTGCATAACCCAAGCCATGGTGTTTTCAATAGCCTCATATACATGTGAAAGCTGGACAATGAATAAGGAAGAGTGACAAAGAGTTTATGCATTTGAATTTTGTGGTTTTGGTGAAGAATACCATGGACTACTATAAAAATGAACAAATCTGTCCTGGAAAAAGTACAGCCAGAATGCTCCTTGGAAGCAAGAATGGCCAGATTTTATTTCAGCTATTTTGGTCACATTGTCAGAAGTGACCATTCCCTGGAGAAGGATATCATGCTTAAAAGTAGAGGATCAGAGAAAATAGAGAAGACTCTCAAAAAGATGGATTGTCACAGTGGCTGTAACTATGGGCTCAAGTACAGCAAAGGTGGTGGATATGGTGGAGGACCAGGTGGTGTTTTGGT
>NW_006922308.1:183204-194893 GCF_000298275.1 Orycteropus afer afer | reverse complement strand
AAGGAGGGGTCGCTATGAGTCGGAGCCGATTCGACGGCAAACAATAACAAGAGGTATTAGACAACAATATTATTACATACACAATACTGCATCATCAGTAATAGCAAACACTAATGTATGGGTGGATACATAGGTAGACCGGGAAGAAGATCAGGTAGGAGTCTGTGAACAAGAAAATCCTCATAACCATCCATGGGTTTAGGTTGCCAGAGGGACCATTCCCTGGAGAAGGATACCATGTCTGGTAAAGTGGAGGGTCAGTCAAAAAGGGGAAGGCCCTCAGCAAGATGTATTGACACAGTGGCTGCAATGATGGGCTCAGGTATAGCAAGTATTGTGAGGCTGGCACTGAGCAGTGTTTTGTTCTGTTGTACATAGGTTCTCTATGAGTTAGAGCTGACTAGATGGCACCTAACAGCATAACAACATTCCTACATACATATTTGTATATGCTATGAAAATATACATTTTAGAGCTAACAGAGGATAAAGTTAGGATAACTTTTTAGCCACACGTAAGCACCTAAAGGAAGTGAGCCACAGGGCCAGCAGACTGAGGATGATGGCTCCGGGGGACTCAAGCTCAATTTACATAAGGTAATAAACAAAAACATTCTTCTAAATCTTACTTTGTTGAGTAGTGGCTGGGGTCTTAAAAGCTTGTGAATGGCCATCTAAGATGAGACTATTGGTCTCTTCTCATCTGGCGCAAAAAAGGCAGATGAAAATCAAAGACTCATGGAAAAAGTCCAAAAGACTAATGGATCATGGGAATCTCAGCTTATACAAACCTGAGACCAGAATAATTAGATGGTGCCTAGCTACTACTGCCAAACCCCTAGAAAGGGATCAAAATTAAATCAAAATTGTAGATTCTGGATAGAGTGTGAGAAAAAATGTGGAAAAAAATTCAAAAACAAAAAGACCAGGCTTATTGATCAGATATGGCACCTCATCACCCTTCAGAACTGGAATTGGACTTGCTCCCTTGGAGTAACTCCCAACCAAACAATGCACAGGCCCACAAGAAGAAAAATTAGACCAGGGAAATGCAATCCTTAGAACAATAACCAAGGGAAACCAGAAAGGCAATAATTTGCACAGGGAGAGGCCTAGGGAGAGGGAAATGCATAGGCAAGAAGGACACATGGAAACGGTTAAGTTTTGGCTACACAGTGCTGCTCTAACAAACATACCACAAATGGGATGGCTTTAACAAACAGGGGTTTATTCTCTTACAGGAATTACCTTTATTATTTATTCTTTATGAGACTAGAAGTCTTAGTTCAAAGTGCCAGCTCTTAGGGGCTGGGTGAAAGCCCCTCAAACTTGGGCTTTAGCTCTGCCTCTTGCTCCTGGTCCACTGAAGCTGGAGGCTTTTCTTTACTCAGGCAGCTGCTGGATGCTAAGGCTGACATATACAAGGTTGACAAATAAAAGGTCACAGTCCCAATATTACCAGACAACATGACAGGCCACTAGTTCAAGTCCAGAAACAGTCTCAAGATTGCCAGGAAACATGGCAGGCTGCTGAATGAAGACTCAGGTACATCCAGGGTCCAAGCATGCCAAAAAGCTGAAGACCATTCCCAAAGCTTCTCCTTATATACTGGAAGTAGATCACGTCCCTAAAGCAGCTACTCAGCTGCTCATGGCAGATTCCATTATGCAGCTGATTACCAGTTTCATCATGGGGAATAACTACAACCAGCTCAGCCACTCAAAACCAGGCCCAGGCAACTTGACACATACACCACAGGTAACTACAGAGAGGAAGTGGGAAGAGAGTTGTTACATTTTGTGGATTGTAATCAGTGTCAAAAAGCAAAATGTGTATGAACTATTGAATGTAAAACAAATCTGCTTTGTAAAATTTCACACATATCACAATGTTGTTGTTGTTGTTGTTATATGCCGTTGAGTCGGACCTGACTCATCGCGACCTGTCCTTAGGTTTCCGAGACGGTATTACTATGGAAGTAGATTGCCTAACCTTCCTTCCGAGGAGTGGCTGGTGGGTTTGAACTGCCAGCCTTCTAGTTCACAGTCAACTGCCTTAGGCACTATGCTACCAGAGCTCCTAATAGTTTATCATAAGCAACTTAATTTTGTTCTGCTTTATTGGGTATAGCTGTTTTCTAATAACTTATATTTTTATACATTATCAAATCATTTATTTTCTTCTTTCCAAGTATATTAGATCTTTATGAATACAGCCTTGTTTCAGAATTTTTTCAGTTGCTTCTAGATTTGCCAGTTAATTATCTTATAAATTATCTTAATCAAATAGATGGTCTTTTAATGAAATTAAAATCTGCTTTGTTCCTTATTTTGAAAGTCTGCACAAGAACAGCTTCCTGGTAACTCTTTAAGATTTCTTTTGGAATATTCAAAACATACAACCTGTTCCTGTTCAGAAAAGCGCTGATGAGAAAATATAATTCAAAAGAGGCATACTAATAGTTCATTGATATTGATATATCCTCTGCTTTAGCAATACTGCGTAGAAATGAAATTAAAATCATAAAAGCATAAAAAGACATGCAGATGCATTATAGAAGGCAACACACAGGAACCAGAGCAATCAACGATCAACTTTCATTACCTTCTCATTTTTCTCTTTTATGCACAATCAACAGTGCTTTCCTTTTCTTTTATTTATTCTGCCATTTATTTCAGTTTTAGATTTCAACCAAACATCTTACATTAGTTCTTTTCCTTTACTGTGTATTTCACAGGTTTGATTTTTTTTCTCAAGTTATTTACAATTATGAAAATGTATGAAGCTACCCTTCTGCAATCTATTTCTTCATATTGGACTGTTATATATGAAGATAATTATTTATTAAAATATCCTTAATATGGGCACTGTGTGTGTATATATATGTATACACATTAGTCTAGTAAATGAATCAGAACCATATCAGTAGATCTGTCAATAAGTATAAAAGGCTAGAACAGAAAAACAGTGCATATAAACTTATATAAATTAGAGTAGGAGACTACATGAACTTTGTAAAGTATCCACAACAATGTCTATTACCTATACTTAAGAGAGAGAAGGTGCTTTTTTAATACTATTACCAAGTTACACTTCACAGTTGCTCTTTACCAGTCATCTTGATGTTAATAAAGTGCAACACCTTTCACTGTGTGACTTAAGGCAGAGGACCTAAAGGGAATACTTGATTTTTTCTGTACCACTCCTCTCATGAACCTAATTGCTAAACACATGGAAGTGTTGTTGTTGTTGTTGTTGTTAGTTGCCATTGTCAGTTCTGACTCATAGAAACCTCATGAACAACAGAAGGAAACGTTCCCCAACAAATCTTGCTATGCTTGAGCCCACTATGTTGCCACCGTGTCAATCTATCTCGTTGAGGGTCTTTCCTTTTTTGCTGACCCCTACTTTACCAAGCCTGATATTCTTCACCAGGTACTGCTCCTGTCTGATAACATGGACAAAGTAGTTGAGACAAAGTCTGGACATTCTTGCTTCTAAGAAGAAACCCAGCTGCTTTTCTTCCATCAAGGTATTTTTGGTCTTCTGGCAGTCAATGGTGTTTTCGATATTCTTTGCCAACCTCACAAGTTAAATGTGTCAATTCTTCTGAAGTCTTCTTTATTCATTGTCCAGTTTTCACATGCATATGAAGGTAATGAAAATACTATGGCTTGGGTCAGGCACACCTAAGTTTTCAAAGTGACATCTTTGCAGAAGAAGAGTGAAATAAATAAAAGTCATCTGGCAACAATTGGTCCAAAGTTATGATGGACCACAAAGACTTCAGACTTCATGACTCTGAGACCAGAAGAGTTGATGGTGCCCAGCTACCAATGCCAATGGCTCTGAAAGGGATCAAAATTGGAGATCCTGGGTAGAGTGGGAGGAAAAATATGGCATAAAATTCAAAAGCACAAAAAATGACCAGAATTACTGGGCAGATAGAGACAGGTGGAACCCCCGAGACTATGTCCCCAGGTTACCCTTTGGGCCTAGAAATGGGCCCACTTCCTTGGGTTGACTTTCAGCCCAAAAGTAGAAAGAGCTACATACAAGACATCTACATCAGGGAGATGCACAAACCTACTCTACGGAGATGCACCCCTTAGATCAACCAGTCTTGAGACATCAGAGTGGCAGCATTCACATAGAGGGAAAGGTGGGCAGACAGGAATGCATAGATAAGAAAGGCACAGAGTGAGGAAAATCACAGTGAGGAGAGGGGAGGAGAGGTACTTATGGTTGGGCTGGTAATTGGGGCCATGAAAGCAAATGTGCATGAACTGTTGAATGTAAAACAAATCTGCTTTGTAAATTTGCATGCAAAGCAAAAAAATAAAAGGTGACATCTTTGCTCTTTGTCGCTATAAAGAGGTCTTCTGCAGCAGATTTGCCCTGTGCAATACATCCTCTGATTCTGTGACTGGTCCTTCCATAGGCATTGATTGTAGATCAAAGTAAAATGAAATCCTTGACAAGTTCAATCTTTTCTCAATTTATTGTGATATGGCTTATTGGTCAAGTTGTGAAGACTTTTGTTTTCTTTATTTTGAGGTGCAATCCATACATGCTAACAGCTGTAATGTTTGACCTTCATCAGTAAGTGATTCAAGTCATCTTCACTTTCAGCAAGTAAAGTTGTATAATTTGCATATCACAGGCTGTTAAGGATTTTTCTTCCAATCCTTGTGCTACACTCTTCTTCATAGAGACCAGCTTTTTGGATTGTTTGCTCAGGATACAAATTGAATATGTATATTTACAAGATATAGCTCTGATGCACACCTTTCCTGATTTTAAACCATGAAGTTTCCCCTTTTTCTATTTGAATGACTGCCCTCGGAGCACAATTAGATGTTCTGGAATTCCCATTCTTGGCAATGTTACCCACAGTTTATTATGATCCACACAGTTCAATGTTTTTGCATAGTCAACCATATACCAATAAATATCTTTTTTGTATCTTCTGCTTTCAGCCATGATCAATCTGATGTGAGCAATGATATCTCTCATTCCAAGTCTTCTTCTTAATCCAGCTTGAATTTCTGGCAATTCTGTCAATATGCTGTAATCATTTATGAAATATTTTCAGCAAAATTTTATCTGTATGTGATACTAATGTTATTGTTCAATAATTTCAACATTCTGTTGGATCATCTATCTTTGAAATGGACAGAAATATGGATCTATTCCAGCCAGTTGGCCAGGTAGCTGTCTTCCAAATTTCTTAGCATAAACATGTGAGGGTTTCCAGCATTGTATCTGTTTGTTTAAACATCTCAGTGGGTGTTCCCTCAATTCCTGGAGGCTTGTTTTTCACCAGTGACTTCAGTGCATCTTGGACTTCTTCCTTCAGTACCATTGGTTCTTGATCATATGCTGCCTCTTGAAATTGTTGAAAGTCACCCAATTCTTTCTGGTACAGTGATTCTGTGCATTTCTTCCATCTTAGTTTGATGCTTCCTGTATTGTTCAGTATTTGCCCATGTTTTTGTTGTTAAGTGCCATCAAGTTGTTGTTAGTTACCCTATGTACAACAGAATGAACACTGCTCAGTCCAAAAACATTTTGCCCATGGAATCCTTTAACATTCAAAGTTTGAATTTTTCCCCTCACATATTTCAGCATGAGATATTCCAATCATGTTATTCCCTTTTGATTTTGTAACCTGAGGTCTTTCTTTGCACATTATAATACTTTGTCTTCCTGAGCTGCCCTTCTGTTCAGCTTGTTTACATTATTGTTTTTCCTTTTACTTTGTCTACTGTTCAAGAGCAACTTTATAGTCTCTTCTGACAACCATTTTAATCTTTTATTTCTTTCCTGTCTTATTTTATTTATTTTTTATCCTTCCCCTAAGTTAATACATATCTACCTTTTAGTTAGTGATGTATCTCCTTTCCACATCCATCTTTGTTAACCATCAACTAATATTTCTTTGTTTGCGAAACTCTTCTTGACATTTTACAACGGCAGTCTCATGGAATATTGTCCTTTTGTGATTGACTAACTTCACTACAGCATAATGGCCTCTAAGTTCATCCATTTTATGAGATGTTTCACACATTCATCATTGTTCTTTAACCTCGCATAGTATTTGATGGTGCATATGTACTGTAGTTTGTGATGCATTCTCCACTGATAGTCATTTAGGTTATTTCCGTCTTTTTGTTACTGTGAATAGTGCTGCAATGAACATGAGTATACATATACATTTTCCTATGATAGATCTAAGGAACTCTGGTGGCGTAGTGCCTAAGGCAATTGACTGCTAACCAGAACATTGATGGTTCAAACCCACCAGCCACTCCTTGGAGGGGAGATTGGGCAATCTATTTCCATAGTGATACTGCCTTGGAAACCCAAGGAGGGGTCGTTATGAGTTGGATCTGACTTGATGGCAGTGAGTTTTTTATTATAGATCTTATTTCTCTAGGATATATACATAGTAGTGGGTTGCTGGATGATATGGTATTTCTAATTGTAGGTTTTTAAGGAAGTGCCATACCATTTTCCACAGTGTTGCACCATTTTACAATCTTACCAGGAGTGTTATGAGTACCACACCCTTACCAGCACTTGCTTTTTTTTTTTTAACTTTTCTATTAGGGCTAGGGTAAGATAATATATCATTGATTTTTCAGTTGCATCTCTCTAACGTGACTTATCTGCATGTGTTTGTTAGCTGTCTGACTATCTCCTTCAGTGAAATGCCTGTTTATTGCCTCTGCTAGCTTTTTAATTGGATTATTTGTCTTTTTATTACAAAGTTGATGAAGTTTTCGATAAATTTTAGAGATTAATCCCTTGCCCAGTATGTCATTACCAATTCCCCCTCCCCAGTCTCTGTGCTCTCTTTTTACTCTCTTGGTGAAAATTCTTGGTGTGCACAGGTGTCTAATTTTTAGGATATCACAGTCATCTATTTTGTCTTCTGGCATTTGTGTGTGTGTTTAGTTATTTTTGTTAGTGTACTTATGTCCTGAAATAGGGCCCGTAACTTTGTCCTTATTTTTTATTTGATGGTTCTTACATTTATTTTTTAATGACCTTTTTTTTTTTTTTTTTCATAAGAAGCTTTGCTGGCACAGTCATTGAGCATTCAGATACTAAACTAAAGGTCAGCAGTTCAAACCCACCAGGGTCTTCATGGGAGAAGGATGAAGCAGTTTGCTTCCATAAAGATTTACAGCCTTGGAAACACTATTGGACAGTTCTACTCTGTCCTATAAGATCACAATTAGTCTGAATAGACTTGGATGTGGGTTTGGTTTTGTTTTGGTGTTGCTTACTTCATATATGATATACTTGATGTCATCCAAAAGCTTGTCTAGTCTTCAGTCATTGATATTCAATGGATCAAATCTATTCCTCAGATGGTATCTGAATTCAAGTTGTATATACTCAAGTTTGTATTTTGGCTTTTGTGGACTTGTTCTAATTTTCTTCAGCTTCAATTTGAACTTACATATGAGCAACTGATGGTCTTTTTCATAGTCAGCCATGGACATGTTTGGCCTGATGATACTGTGTTTCTCCATTTCTTTCTACTGATGTAGTCAGTTTGATTCCTGTATCACAGCTGATAAGTTCCACATGTAGAGTTGCAATTTATGCTGTGGAAGACAAGTATGTGCTATGAATAAGTAGTTGGTCTTGTAAAATTCTATTTTGTGATCTTCAGCCTCATTTCTATCATCACAGCCATGTTTTCTAACTACTGAATCTTCTTCTTTGTTTCCAA
This sequence comes from Orycteropus afer afer, assembly GCF_000298275.1. Classification (NCBI taxonomy): domain Eukaryota; kingdom Metazoa; phylum Chordata; class Mammalia; order Tubulidentata; family Orycteropodidae; genus Orycteropus; species Orycteropus afer. The sequence goes on along the minus strand of NW_006922308.1, from coordinate 187,146 downwards.
CTTTCACATTCCAATCACCAGTAATTAACAATGCATCTTGATTGCATATTTGGTCAATTTCAGACTGCAGAAGTTGGTAAAATATTTTCAATTTTTTCATGTTTGGCTTCAGTGGTTGGTGCACACATTGGAATAACTGCAATTACTGTTTAAGACATCCAATGTCCAAACCACAATCATCTCTTACTTGTACAACAAAAATAGTCTTACCTCACTTTCCTGCTCCTGCTATGATACCTGCACCAGTTACCATTAAATTGATCTGACTCATGGTGAACCCATGTGTGTCAAAGAAGAAATATGCACCATAAGGCTTTAAAGGCTGATTTTCTCAGAAATATATTAGTAGGCCTTTCTTCTGGGTGCTTCTGAATGAACTCAAACTTGCAACTTCTCAGTTACTGGCTGAGCTCATTAACTGTTTACACCATCAGAGACTCTTTCACTTGAATGTCCTACAGATCATTCACAAAGCCGAGTTCTATTTAAGAGCAAAGATAACAAACATACCATAAACCTATAATGGCAATATAATATTAAATCCTCTTAATTAAATGTGTCTTTGCAAGCAATTGAAATGATTTAGTCTTTTCTTCCATAAAATCAATGCCAAACTCATTGCCTTCGAGTTGGTATTGACTCATAGCAATCCCTCCTTGGGTTTCTGAGGTGGTATCACTATGGAAATAGATTTCCCCAATCTTCCTTCCAAGGAGTGGTTTGTGGGTTTGAACTACCAGCCTTCTGGTTAGAAGTCACATGCTTTAGGCACTACACAAAACCTATTTTGAGCTTTCCTTCTGCTACGCCTAGACATATTAGAAATACACATGGATATGGATATAGATATATTTGTATTAAAGGAAGAATTTCTGTGCCAAAAAGTATGCCAAATATTTGAAACTAACAAATTTCCATAAAAATAGAATAAAACTTGAAGTAGGTAAGTAAAATATTGGAAAAGAGGGAAAATACCAATGACAAAGATAAGATTAAAATAGGAATAACTTGGTTCCATTCCATAGAATATTATACATGTAATAGATATGTGTCTTGCCTTTAGCTATAAGATTACTAGCAGCAAAGAAAAGGAAAAAAAATGATTGATTTTGTGCTGCTGTGTCTACAAAATAAAATCAAAAGATAAACTCATGGAGAAGCACAGTCATTTTGAGAACTGCAACTAGGAAGAGGTCTGTCTCATAGAAACTTTGCAATGAAATATACATTTCCAAGAAAACACAGTAATAAATACAGCCAATCACTTTCATAGCATGTTGTTTGTTTCTTTGTTTAATTGTCCCTTGGTATGAGATAATGCTAAACTCCAACTCAATAAAAATACTTCTGCAATAGCCTTAACAAGTGATAGGCATGCCCACAGCTTTGTTAGTCTTAATTAAACATCATATGTAATCTATTTTAATATCCAGACAAACAAATTAATTATCTCTTCTAATTATCAAAAAAAAAAAAAAAAAAAAACCACCCTGGCATGGAGTAGGATCCGACTCATAGCAACCCCTCCTTGGGTTTCTGAGGCTGTATCACTGCAGAAGTAGATTTGCCCAAACTTCCTTCCAAGGAGTGGCTGGTGGGTTTGAACAACCAGCCTTCTGGTTAGCCGTTAAATGCTTTAGGCACTATGCTACAGAAGCCTGGTGGTGCAAAACACCCGCCACTTCTTGGAAAGAAGGTTGGACAATCTACTTTCATAGTGATACTGCCTCAGAAACCCAAGGAGTTGTGACTATGAATCAGATCCCACTCAATGGTAGTGAGTTGTTTTGTTGTTTGTTAATCATCCAAAATGTGATTTCTTTAAAATGATGTTTTTAAAGTTCTCATCACATAATGAATTAACAATATTTTGGAAAAAAAAAAGCTTGCATTAAATTAATGAATCATAGTTTCTTAGTATCTTTGGTATATCCTTCAAGAGCCACTGAAAATTGGTTGCAACTTTCAAAATTTAGTTCTACATCTTCTTCCTCTCCCCTTTCTACCTTACTACCCAACTACAAAAGCGGTAATTCCATGCTACAGCTGATCTGCATATTTCTCCTTGAACTTACTCTGTTTTTCCATCTCAGCCTATTGTTCATAATCTACTCTTTTGCAAATTCATTTCCTCATTTCTTTTTAGTTATCAAATCCTTTCTAGCCTTGAACACACAGTCACTTAATCCATTATCTTTTCAAAATACCTTCCAGCAAAAGTTATCACTACTTCATCCAAACTTCTAATATGTTTTTCTTATAATTCTGTCACTTGCAATATTCTAATTTGTATTAGATAATTGTATATATAAGTTATTTACTGCACTTATCTGATTAGTACTTTCAATTACTTTTAATCTTTAAATTTTTAGCATATTTGCTCAAATCTTCAGAAGTAAATATTATTCCACACCTTTACTCCCTCCATGCAATTTTCACCTCTACTTCAATAAACTTGTTTTAAAAATTTGTTTTTTTCATGTAAATAATAAAAAATATTATTTTCTTATTTTATGCATTACATCTTGTAGAGTTTATTTCCATAAATAAAGCAGCTAGAAATATATATTCCTACTCCTTTTATTTACATATACTGCAAGTATTGAGTAATACTTACTTTGTTTTACTCAAACATTTGTTCACTAATTAATATATTTTGGAATTCAAAGGGATTTCCCTATTATTTTTTCATCCAAATGTTATTTGATTTTAAGAATGAGCCATGATTTATGCAAGCATTTCCTTATAAAATAATATTTTTTTTCCATTTATTGTTATTTTAAATAATTTTTCTAATGCAAATGTTTAATGTATTCTTTCACATGAAAATTTATTGGAAGAATAATCTCCGGAAAGGGGAACTCTGGATAAAGTTGAGAGATATCTCCACATTGTTCTCAGTGGAAGTTTCTCCAAGTTTTACACTCTTCAGCATTATATGAGACTCTTTTCCCAAAGTCTTACCAACAGAGTGCTGCCTATTTATTTAAACATTGTGTAGCTCTTTTTCATATAAGTGTCATGGTATATTTGGATGGTTTCTGGGCAAATTTTTTTTTTCATAATACATTATTGAATTAGTTGTGTTTCTCTGACTAGCTATTTGTAGGTGAAGCAAGGCACAACTAAATGATTTCTACAAAACAGAGTACCTTATTTTCTTCAACTTCAGAGACAAATCACTTCTCAAAGTGTGACTATCCATGTAATCCTTCATGTAATTTGAACTTGTGCTATTCCTTGTAACAGAGCCATTGCTGGGGGTCTTCTACTACATCCATTCAACTCTATACCCATGCCATATTTGTAAGCAAAGGTTCTAGATTTGCTTCTCAAGTGTGTTCATCCACTCAGGAAGTATGTTTTTGTGTCTATGCTAAATCTGTCCCCATTTAGCCCAATGAGTTTCCCAGATCCTCCATGCTGTTCTTACCTGAGTCCAGATGTTTGGATAGTCCCCGTACATACTTGGTGTATGGGATTTTTACTTTTCCCTAACATTACCAAAAAGTGGAGGCTGTGCAGGGTATTCTTCATTACTTTGTTACATATGAATGATATCTAAAATTAGAAAAAAAACATTGATTTATATTGATATCAGACCTAATATTTCTCAAAAATTTTGATGCATTTTTAAATGAGACTGAGCTTCAGTTACTTTCTATAAAATTTGCCAGAAGGACACATATTTTGCTTTATGTAAGAGCAAAATTGAATACTCTAATACTCAAGTAAACTGAAATTATTATTGATTCCTCTTATTAAGTTTGCAAACACTGAATACAACCTCATGAATAGAATGCTACCTCACCTCAGCTTATAGGTAGCTTGTAATGAATGGAGGAATAAGGTTATATCTACTCTTCTGTGATTATATATATATATATAGAAGAGTAGATACAACTTCATTCCCTCATTCTCTCTCTCTCTCTCTCTGTCTCT
>NW_006922308.1:180692-181659 GCF_000298275.1 Orycteropus afer afer | reverse complement strand
AAGCCTGCTTTTGATCAGATAGTAGCTTAAGTGAATGGAAGAAATGATTAAACAAAAGATGAATAAATCTCAAAGAGCAGTTAAAGAAGAGAGAGTAAAGTATTACAATGAAATATTCAAAGACCTGGAGTTAGAAAACCAAAATAGAAGAACACACTAAGCATTTCTCTAGCTGAAAGAAACGAAGGAAAAAAAAAAATCAAGTTTTAATTTCTGATAATGAGGATGTATATGGCCAAAGTATTGAACAATGCAGGAAGCATCAAAAGAAGATAGAAGGAATGCACAACTTCACTGTACCAAAAAGATTTGGTAGACATCAAGAATTTCAGAAGGTAGCATATGATCAAGAACCAATGGTACTGAGGAAAGTTCCAGCAAGATGGCAGAGTAGGCAGAGAAGCTACACAGATGCTGTGCAATAAAGCCATGATAAAGCAATGGAAGCTGATACAGAAGATGGACCTGAAACCCTGAGCTTTGAAGGCAAGCATAAAGGCAAGGATTAAATACCAACTAATAAAAGAACCTGAATGAAAACTGTGAGAAAGAAGATAAATACACCTTCAGACTGCCAGCTTACTGAGGGCAAAGCCATTTTAAATATTTCTTGGTAGCAACCTAAGAATTGGCTCTGCTCACCAAGGACAGCATGGACAAGGACTGCATTGCTGCCTGATAATCAAAAAGGAACACAGCAAAGAACTAGACAGACCTGCAGACTCTCAGTGGCTGTCCTGAGAAAGCAGCCATTTTGAATATTTGCAAATGATCATATTTGCATATAAATATTTGCATGATCATTTTGAATATATGTAAGTGGCAATATTACCAGGACAACGACCTAGGAATAGGTTTTGTTTGCTGAAGACAGCACAGTCTGCCACACTGGTGGCTGATGACTAGAAAGGGTTTTTTTTTAATTATTATTATTATTTTTTTGTCCAGGTGCCTGGAAGACAGCAAC
>NW_006922308.1:174014-175719 GCF_000298275.1 Orycteropus afer afer | reverse complement strand
AAACTTAATAACATTTTCTTCAAAAACGACTGGGTACTAGAAAGAATAAAATTTTAAAAATCCTGAACCAAAGAGAATGAGATCAAAACATACCAAATTCTTTGGAATAACAAAAGTGGTGATCAGAGAGAAATGTATAGCAGTAGACTCACACATCAAAATAGAAAAATGAGCCAAAATCAATGTCTTAACTCAACATATCCGAAAATTAGAAAAAGAGCATCAAAGATAAATAAATAAATATATAAATAAATGAATAAACTCTCCAGTCACCAGAAGAAAAGAAATCAGAAATATTTGAGCAGAAATAACTGAAACAGAAAATAGAAAGACAATAAAAAACATCAGCAAGACTAGAAGTGGCTTCTTTGAAAAGATTAATAATCTTGACAAACCACATTCAAACATAATAAAGGAAAAGGAGAAGATGCAAATTACACAAATAAGAAAGGAAATGGCTGACATTACAACAGAACTGATGGAAATAAAAAGAATAATAACAGGATACTATGAATAACTGAGGAGCTCTGGTAGCATAGTGCCTAAGGCAATTGACTGCTCACCAGAAGGCTGGCAGTTCAAACCCACCAGCCACTCCTTGGAAGGAAGGTTGGGAAATCCTACTTGCATAGTGATACTGTCTTGGAAACCCAAGGAGGGGTCTCTAAGAGTCGGGGCCGACTCGACGGCAAACAACATTAACAACAATGAATAACTGTACTCCAACAAATTTGAAAACCTACAAGAAAGGGACATATTTCTAGAAACACAGTAGTTACCCAAACTAACACAAACTGAGATAGAAAATTTGAACAGACACATAACAAAAGTAGAAATTGAACAGGTCATAAAAATACTACCAACAAAAAAAAGTCCTGGCTTAGATGGTTTCACTGGAGAATTCTACCAGTCATTCAGAGAACATCTAACACCAATCTTACTCAAACTATTCCAGAACACAGAAAAGATGGAATCCTCCAAAATTCATTTTAGTAAGCAAGTATAACATTTTGATACCAAAATGATACCAAAAGCAAGCAAGCATTTTGATACCAAAACCAGGCAAAGACACCATAAGAAAGGAAAATTACAGACCAGTAATCATGAATATAGGTGTAAAAATCTTCTACAAAATCCTAGCCAATAGACTCTAACACCATATCAAAAAAAAAAATAATAATAATAATACACCATGACAAATTGAGATTCCTACAAGGCATGCAAGGATGGTTCAACATTAGAAAAACAATCAACATAATCCATCACATAAGTAAAATAAAGGAAAAGAATCACATGATAATATGAAGCTGAAAAGGCACTTGATAAAATACACTACACATTCCTGATAAAATCTCTCAGAAAAATAAGAATAGAAGAGACATCCCTCAACATAATAAAGGGCATATATGCAAAACCAATAGCCAATATTATTTTTAATGGAGAGAGACTGAAACAATTACCCTTGGGAAAGGAATGAGACAAGGATGACCTTTATCTCCACTTCTATTAAACATTGTATTAGAAGTGTTAGCCAAGGCAATAAGGCAGGAAAGGGAAATCAAAGACATCACATTGGTAAGGGAGAAGTAAAACTATCCCTATCTGCAGATTGCATAATCCTATAGATAGAAAACCCAAGAGCCTCAGCAAGAAAACCACTGGAACTTATTGAAAGATTTAGCATAGTGGCAGGATACAAGATTAA
>NW_006922308.1:150907-173304 GCF_000298275.1 Orycteropus afer afer | reverse complement strand
CTAAAAACTGAGAAGTAGACTCATTGACCTATGATCAGCTGATATTTGACAAAAGGCTGAAATCCATTCAATGGGGAAGAGAGAGATTTTTTCACAAATGGCGCTAACAAAACTGGACATCCATTTGCAGAAAAATGAAACAAGATCCATACCTCACACCATACACAAAAACTAACTCCAGATGGATCAAAGTCTTAAATGTGAAACCTGGAACTATGAAGTTCCTCAAGGAAAACAGGGGCAAATATAGAGGCCTTAATTCATGGCATGAATAGACAATCAAGTATAACCCAAGATGCACAAACAGCAGAAGAAAAACTAGATAATTAAGACTTGCTAAAAAGTAAATTCTTATGTGGATCAAAAGACTTCTCCAAAAGAGAAAAATGGAACCCACAGATTGGGAAAGAATATTCAGCAATGACATGTTAGACATAGGACTTATCTCCAAAATTTATAGAAAATTCCAACACCTCAACATCAAAAAGACAAACAATCCAATTTAAAAATGGGCAGAAAACATGAACAGACATTTCACCAAAGATATTCCAGCACCCAACAAACACAGGAAGAAATGTTCACTATCATTAGCCACAAGAGAGATGCAAATAAAAACAACCATAAGATACCATCTTACCAGAGCATTAATAGCAAAGTACAAGACAGAAAATAATAAATACTGGCAAGGATGTGGACAGATTGGGACTATGACACACTGCTGATGAGACTGCAAAATGATAAAAACACTGTGGAGATTGGTATGGTGATTCCATACCAAGTTGGAAATAGAAATGCTGTTTGATGCAGTGATCCCATTACTAGATATATATCGTATAGAAGTGAGCAGAAAGGAACAAATAGGTATATGCTCATGCATGTTCATCACAGCACTATGCACAATAGCAAAGAGATGGAAACAACCTAAGTGCCCATCAACTGAGGAATAGATAAATAAACTGTGATACATACACACAATGAAATACTATGCAACCGTAAGATACAATGCAGAATCTGCAAAACATGGCATAATGTGGATGAACTTGAAAGACATTATGCTGAGTGAAATAAGGCAATCACAGGACAAATATTGTATAAGTCCAGTACTATAGAAAGTCAAGGAAAAGTTTATACATGGAAGGAAAGTTTCTTTGTTGGTTACAAGGGAGGGGAGTGAAGGGGAGGGAAAATTTCCAAATAGGTTGAAATATATATATATAGTTGCTGTTGTTGTTGTTAGGTGCTGTCCAGTCATTTCCAACTCATAGCGACCCCATGCACAGAAGAATGAAACACTGCCCGATCCAGTGCCGGCTCCATGATCCTTCCTATACTTGAGCCCTTGTCGCAGCCACCGTGTCAATCCATCTTGTCAAAGACCTTCTCCTTACCTTCGTCGACCCTCCACCTTACCAAGCATGACATCCTTCTCCAGGGAATGGTCCCCTCTTGCAACATGACCAAAGTAGGTGAGAGGAAGTCTGGCCATCCTCGCTTCCAAGGAGCATCTGGGCTGCACTTCCTCCAGGACAGATCTATTAGTTCTTTTGGCAGTCCATGGTGCTTTCAGCATTCTTCGCCAGCACCATAACTCAAAAGCATCAATTCTCCTTCGGTCTTTTCTTATTCATTGTCCAGCTCTCACATGCATATGAGGCGATTGAAAATATCTTGGCCTGTGTCAGGCACACCTTAGTCTTCAAGGAGACATCCTTGCTCCTCAGCACTTGAAAGAGTTCCTTCACAGCTGACCTGCCCAGTGCTACGTGTCATCTAATGTCTTGACTGCTGCGTCCATTGGCATTGATTGTAGTATCAAGCAACATGAATTCTTGGACAACCTCAATCTTTTCTCTATTTATCATGATGCTGCTTATTGGTCCATTTGTGAGGATTTTTATTTTCTTTATATTGAGATGTAATCCATACTGCAGACTGTGTTCTTCAGTCTTCATCAGCAAGTGCCTCAAGTCAACCTCACTTTCAGCAAGCAAAGTTGTATCATCAGCGTATCTCAGGTTGTTAATGATTCTTCCTCCAATCCTGATGCCACATTTTTCTTCATATATTATAGCTTCTCTGATTATTTGCTCAGCATATAGATTGAATAAGTATAGGAAAAGGATACAACCCTGACACACTCCCTTCTTGATTTTAAACCATGTAGTGTCCCCTTGTCCCGTTCGAACGACAGCTTCCTGGTTAAGGTACAGATTCCTCATGAGTACAATCAAGTGCTTGGGAATTCTCATTCTTATACATACATATACATACATATATCTCAAAGATTTTTAGTGGGAAGCTTTAGGAGAAGCTTTTATTTTGGGAGCATTGAGTTTATACTAATTGTGGTAGAATATTTTGGAAAAGGATAGCAATAATGGTAGCACAACTTGAAAAATATCATCAATCTCCATGAGCTGTAAATGTGGAGGTTGTAATGTTGGCAAACATCATGTTGTGTATATTTTCACCACAATAAAAGTAAGGAAAAAAAAAAGAATCAATGGCATTGAAGAAAGACATCGAAGCTGCACTGAGGTCACTGGTGAAATACCAGGCTCCAGGATTTGACTGAATAGCCATTGAGATATTTCAACAAATAATGCAGCTCTAGAGGCACTTACTCATTTATGCTAAAGAATTTGGAAGACTACCTGGCCAGTTGACTGGAAGAGATCTATATTTGTGCCCATTCCAAAGAAATGTGATCCACCAAAATGTGGAAATTATTGTACAACATCATTAATATCACACTAAAGTAAAATTTTGCTGAAGATAATTCAGGAACTGTCAAGTTGATTCTGACTCAGTCCAACCCCTCCTTGGGTTTCCAAGGCAGTGTCTCTATGGAAGTGTTCCTTACCAGGAGTGGCTAGTGGGTTTGAACCACCAGGTTTCTGGTTAACAGTCAAATGCCTTAGGCACTACACCACCAGTGCTCCCATTAAAGTAAATTTTTTCTGAAGATAATTCAAAAGCAGTTGAAGAAATATATAGACAAGCAACTGTCAGAAATTCAAACTGGATTCAGAAGAGGACGTAGAATGAAGGTGATCATTGATGAAGCAAAGAATACCAGAAAGATGTTTACCTGTGTTTTGCTGACTATGCAAAAGCATTCAACTATGAGGATTGTAACAAATTATGGATAACATTGCAAAGAATGACAGTTCCAGAACACTTCATTGTATTCATGAGGAACCTATACCTAGACTGGAAGGCAGTCTTTTGAACAGAACAAAAGGGATAATTCATAGTTTAAAATCAGGAAAGGTATGCATCGGGGTTGTATTCTTTCACCATACTTCTTCAATGGGCTTTATAAGCAAATAATCCAAGAACCTGGACTAATATTGAAGAAAGCCGTATCAGATTTGGATCAAGATTCCCTTGTGATATGCAAATGATACAACCTTGCTAGGTGAAAGTGAAGAAGACTTGAAGCACATACTGATGAAGATCAAAGATTATAGCCTTCAGTACAGATTGCATCTCAACATAAAAGAAAGAAGAATCCTCACAACTGAACCAATAAGCAACATCATGACAAATGGAGAGATGATTCATATTGTCTAGGATTTCATTTTACATATATCCACAATAAATGACCTTGGTAGTAGTCCAGAAATCAAGTATATATTACATTGGGTAATTGTGCTGTGAAAAGAAAAAAAAAAAATCTATAAAGTGTTAAGAAATAAAGATGTCTCTTTGAAGACTAAGGTGTGCCTAAATCAAACCATGTTTTTTTTTTTGTGTGTGTTTTTTTTTTTTTTTCAGTAGCCTTTTACGCATGTGAGAGCTGGCTTTGGATAAAGATCACAGAAGAACTGATGCATTTGAATTGTGTTGTGAGTGAAAATTATTGAATGCACCATGAAGTGCTAGAAGAACAAGGAAATCTTTTTTGGAGGAAGTACTGTGGAACGCTCCTTACAAGTGAGAATGGCTGGACTTTGTCTCTCATATTTTGGTAACATTGTCAGAAGGTATTGTTCCTGGAGAAGGATTTCATTCTTGGTAAAGTAGAGGGTAAGTGAAAAAGGGGAAGACCCTAAATGAGATGTGTTGACACAGTGGCTGTAGCTGTGGGTTCAAGTATGGATACAATTGTGAGGATAGTGCAATGTTTCCTTCTACAGTACATATTGTTGCTATGAATGAGAACTGACTCAATGGCACCTATCAGCAAGAACACAACAATTTAAATGATATAAAATACATATAAATAAGTAATTTATATTATCTGACATAACTAATATTGTTAATGACATTTTAAAAACTTTTTTTGCATCCTGTTTTTATAGATTAGAAGAACCAAAGTATAAGAGGAAGAAAATTGCTTATTGGTAAGGTAGATATAATTATTGAGAATATTGATTTTATATAATTTAGCTCTTCCTAATAAGGCCATGATGATTAAAAAAGAAGATTTGTACATTTGATCTCTCTAAAGTTAAGCCTAAGGAGTAAAATACAGATTGTGTCTCCTAGAAGACAGTTACTAAGTTTTATTTTTATAACCAATAATAAGCACATACAGAATTAAAATGTTTGAAATTCAATCTTATTTACTTCATTCTGATTTGCTATATTTTATGCATGCAAATAAATTGATTATTCCATTTTAAACTCTCATTTCATTAAATTCACTACTAAAAGGTAAACATGATGAAACTTCACATACCCTGTATCTGTTTAGTTCATTTCCACTGATGGAAACCCTATGACTTCTAGTCACATCTCAGAGTGGATGCTCCGGGCACAAGCTTGCTGTTTCCCTCTATTAGAGAAAAAACATGTCATTCATCATTACTTGAGGTGGAGCTGAAGTTGAAGAATTCCAAATAAATCCCAAATGGCAGTCAATTAGTCATTACTTTAACAACTTGTCCATACAACTGCTGTTACGCGACTGTTTATACACTTACCATCCCTAAAGGCCAACCAATAACTACATGAAACATAGTGACAGAGAGCCACTGACACACAGCCCTGGTGCAATATCTCTTTCCAGTGCCAGTTAATCAAAGGATGTCATGAGCTCAATGAAACCTATAATAAATAAAATAGAATTGAATATCCATTACTACTGTTTCTGTTATAAATCTTGTGAATGCCTTTTACTTTACAAAACTGTTAATAAATTCAACTTGCACTCAAGAAAACACATACAAAAGAATATTTTCATGCTGCTTTTGAATATTTTGAGTAATTATTTTAAAATATTAGATTTATTGATGTAATAACATATTTATCCAATATTGCATGAAAAGTAGAACAATACATAAATATCATAAATATCATACCAGAACTGATCATTATTTGAATCCCAAAAGCACGAGTCAGAGAAATTAAATGTATGTGTATAATTTCTATTAGCTTAGATAGCAATTACTTGAGTCCTTTATTATCAGATAAAAATAGATTTTTGGATGTAACAAAATAAAAACAATGAATTAATATTATTTTATTTCTTTAATAGTGAATTATACTATACATTGTTAATCTATAGTCTGTGAATATATTTCCTTAAAAATGTATGCACTGGAGAAGTTATTTTAAGATATTTTATATTAGCCAGATGAATTTAAAATAGTACAGTTGTCTCATTTTAAAGAGTTAGAACTTATTTTATAGTCTAGAACATAAAATCTATTCTGTTATTTTTAAGATTCTACAAAAGAATAATTGTATTAGTAGTTCTAAATGCTAAGTTCAGGAAGATGTAGCCTTAAAAAATTAAGAAATAAGTGATGAGCATCCCATAATAATCCATGAAGCACATCCTACAATCAACAGTTTGTAGTTTATAGCAGCCACTGTGATAAAACATTCATGTTGTATGCATAGTGGGCATGAACTAAAGACTCAGGTAAATCAATTTGCTGGTCTTCTATTTCTCTCTTTTTCTTTCCTAATTTTCAGAAATATTTGGAAGTATTATTTTCACCTACAAGTGTGAGTCATCTGGGTTTCCCATAGTTCTGTCTTCAAATTATTTTCTTCATGATGATATGATGAATCTAGTGTTGAATATATAGATGCTAATTGTGTAGAGCAATGACAAAGACAATTCTAGACTCTGAGGTTTCACTAATTTAATCACATACAATGATTTAGGTCAGTCATTTTAATAATACTTCATCCATTGACAATAACTATAAAGTGTGATCAAACAGTTTCAAAATTTTTCTTAAGAAATAATGTTCAAACATAAGAATTATATTATGCATGTTTAATTTGTGAATGACAGATTAAATAGTTTGGACATATGAATCTATAAATAGGAATTCAAAATAATAATACACTATTTTAATCTAAAGCCAAATAATCAACATAGCATATGCAATTATTGAGAAAATAAAAAGCATGTTTATTTAATGCTAACAAAAGAAACTAGTGAATGTATATTTGAAGGTGATAGAATATTAGGTAAATACGGTGGAGTAAATATTTTGATATTTCTCAATTTCTACATAAAATATAAATTTTTATTAAAAATACTTATTGCATGGATACTATTATCTGAATAATGTTGTAGGAGCAATAAAGTAAAATAGTCTGAGTTCTGAAGAATGTCATTTGCTAGAGAGGTTAAAAATAAAAAAATACAGCATGAGAACAAAATTATAATCAATATAATAGATGGAGTTGTGGAGAAAGTTGATTGCATTAGGAAAACATACAATAGGATCCCAAAACACAATCTAATCAGATTAGACTTCAATGAACTACTTTTGCAGAAGAATAGAAATTATACAGGCAGATGATAAGAGGAATGGCACAGGCTTTTATTTCAATAGTGAGTGAAAGCACCCCAAATTAACTTAGAACTCTTGACCTGAGATGGTGGCTATTCTATGTCCTGGGGATAAAACCACATTTGAAATCAAAAGTAATCTCTCTATCAGAAATACAGCCTGTCATTCCTAGAACTCTCTACTGTGTCCTGAGAAAATTATTTTTCGATAAACTTCAGAAAACAATGTAATTTTCTTTGCTTAAATGTTTTTTTTTTTTTTTTTTCCTTTTTTCTGTGTAGAAAGCTAGGCACAAAAGAATTCTTAGAAAAAATGCTAACTAAAAAAAAAAAAAAAAAATTAGAATTAGGCATATCCTTCCTGCAATCACAAAGGCCTCATAATTGCTCTGATGCCAGATGTACTCAGTTTAATGATTACCTTATAACTTTAAAAAACAACTTTATAAACATATGAAATCTCCCATCAATCAGATATACCACTAATTTTGTAACAATTACCTAAACATCAATCAATCACTGAATTTTTATTGAATTACTTTATATACACTCTTTGAACTGTACTCTTCTTGGATCACTTAGTTCAGAATCCTCTGGATTTTGATTATCAATTTGCAGATTACCCTATGCCTCGATAAAAACTCTTTATTTTTAATTTCAGCTAGACACTGCCGGTTTTTTTCTCTGTGATAGGAGTAACTGAGCAGAATTAAAGAGGGGAAAAAAAAAGTATCATTTGTACAAGTGTAAGTGGGAGGATAAAGCAATTAGTAAATATCAGATCTGAAAAGATTTTATATACTGAATTTACTGTTTGGACATCATCATTTGGGCAAAAAGTAACCACTGACAGATTCTAAATAAAACTAAAATTCACTGCTGTCAAGTCGGTTCTGACTCATAGTGACCCTTCCTTGTGTTTCCCAGGTGGTATCTCTGTGGTAGGAGATTGCCCAATCTTCCTTCCATGGAGTGGCTGGTGGGTTTGAACTACCATCCTTCTGGATAGCAGTCAAATGTCTTAGGCGCTACTCCACCAGAGCTCCTACATTCTAAATAAGTGGGTTTTATTTTAGCAAGATAACACAATCTGTATTATCAACTGAAGAGAATTGATAGGGAACTTTTGGGAGAGGGGGCTTGTAAATATGTTCTTGCAAAAAATGCCAGAGGAGTGATGAGGTTGCTGTGTTGTTAATGACAGAGAAGAAGACAAGGAGGTGAGCCATATCTACTTTTAAACCTGGTGGGACTTGTTAACTCATGGGATGCAGGATACAAAACAGGAAGAAAAATTGTTTCATTTTAGCACTGAGTTGTTGAATGTGCTTCTAAATAAAAGAGAAAATTATAGAACAAAAATATAGAACTTTATTTTGGTCATGTGTCTAAGGTACTGTTGAGAGGCAGACCAGATTCTGGAAAAATATTTATAAAGCAATTGCTGAGTTGTGGAGTATTCTCCAGGAAAGAAATATAAAGAGATACAGAGATTTAAAACAGACAAAAAGTTAATAAATATTTAGATTATATCAGGAAGATTTAACAAAGAATTGGGATAAAAGAGGGTCAAATCAGCAGAGCTTCCAGACTGAGATAGATTCGGAATAAGGAACAGGCCATCCACTTCGCAAAGAATTGGCCAGGGAAAACCTTATGAATATTAGTGAAAAGCTGTCTGATATATTACTGGAAAACTTTATGAATGGCCCTGAAATATTGTCCAATACAATGTCAGAAGATGAGCCGCTCAGGTCAGAAGGCACTCATAATATGACTGGAAAAGAGGTGCCTCATCAGAATACAACCAACCTTAATGATAGAGATAAAGTAGAGCTTTCAGGACCTCCATTTGCTGACATGGCATGACTCAAAATTAGAAGAAACAGCTATAAACATCCATTAAAAATTGGAACATGAAATGTATGAAGTATGAATCTAGGAAAATTGGAAGTTGTCAAAAATGAAATAGAATACATAAACATTGATATCCTAGACATCAATGAGATGAAATGGACTGGTTGTGGCCATTTTGAATCAGACAACCATATGATCTACTATGCTAGGAATAACAAATTGAAAGGGAATGGGGTGGCATTCATTATCAAAAAGAATGTTTCAAGATCTATCCTGAAGTACAATGTTGTCAGTGACAAGATAATATCCATACACTGACAAGGAAGACCAGTTAATACTACTATTATTCAAATTTACACACCAACCACCAAAGCCAAAGATGAGGAAATTGAAGATTTTTACCAACTTTTGCAGTCTGAAATTAACTAAACATGAAATCAAAATGTGCTGATTATCACTGGTGATTGGAATGCAGAAACTGGAAACAAAGTAGAATCACTGGTAGTTGTAAAATTTGGCCTTGGTGATAGACATAACACTGGAGGTAGCATGATAGAATTTTGCAAGGCCAATGACTTATTCATTGCAAATACTTTTTTTCAACAACACAATTGATGGCTATGCATGGGGACTTTGCCAGATGGAGTACACCGGGAGATTGACTACATTTGTGGCAAGAGGTGATAGAAAACCTCAATATCTTCACCCAAAACAAGGCCAGGAGCTGACTGTGGAACACATCAACTGCTCATATGCAAGTTCAACTTGAAGACAATTAAAAAAGTCCATGAGGGCCAAAGTATGACCTGGAATATATCCCTCCTGAATTTAGAGACCATCTAAAATATATATTTGATCCACTGAACACCAATAACCAAAAAACGAGAGGAATTATGGGATGACATCAAGAACATCACCTGTGAAGAAAGCAAAATGTCATTAAAAAGACAGAAAATGAAGAAAAGACCAAAATACATATCAGAAGAGACTCTGAAACTTGCCTTTGAACGTAGAGTAGCTAAGGCAAGTGGAAGAAATGATAAGATAAAAGAACTGAACAGACGATTTCAAAGAGCAGCATGAGAAGACAAAGTCAATAATAATGAAATGTGGAAAGACCTGGAGTTAGAAAACCGAAAAGGAAGAACATGCTCAGCATTTCCAAGCTGACAGAAATGAAGAAAAAAATTAAGGCTCAAGTTACAAAATTGAAAAATTGTATGGGAAAAATACTGAACAATCCAGGAAACCTTAAAAGAAGATGGAAGGAATACACAGAGTCACTGAGCCAAAAACAATTAGTAGATGTTCATCCATTTCAGGAGGTGGCATATGATCAAGAACCCATGGTATTGAAGGAAGAAGTCAAAGCTTCTCTGAAGGAAGTGGAGAAATAAAAGGATTCAGGAATTGATGGAATGCCCACTGAGATGGGTACAAATGGATGCTGTGCTGGAGGCACTCACTTGGCTATGCCATGAGATTTGGGGGACAGCTCCCTGGTCAACTGACTGGAAGAGATCCATATTTGTACCCATTTCAAAAAAGGTGATTCCACAGAATTATGGAACAATATCATTAATAGCGCATGCTAGTAAAATCTTGCTGAAGATAATTTAAAAATGGTTGCAAGAGTATCTTGATAGAGGACTTCCATAAATGCAAGCTGGATTCAGAAGAGGACATGGACCCAAGGATGTCATTGCTGATTTCAGATGGATTTTGGCTCAAAGAAAAGAATACCAGAAAAATGTTTACTTGTGTTTTATTGACTATACAAAGACATTTGATTGTGTGGATCATTGCAAACTATGGATAACATTGAGAAGAATGGGAATTTCAGAACACTTAATTGTACTCATGAGGAACCTGTACATAAACCAGAACAAGGGGACATTTGCTAAACAGAACAAGGGGACATTTCATGGTTTAAAATCAAGAAGGGAGTGTGTCAGGGTTGTATCCTTTCACCATACTGATTCAATCCGTGTGCTGAGCAAATAATCCAGGAAGTTGGACTATGTGAAGAAGAACATGACATCAGGATTGAGAGAAGACTCATTAACAACCTGCAATATGCTGATGACACAACTTTTCTTGCTAAAAGTGAGGGTGACTTGAAGCATTTATTGATGAAGATTAAAGACTACATTCTGCAGTATGAATTACAGCTCAATATAAAGAAAACAAAAATCCTCACAACTGAACCAATAAACATCATCATGATAAATGGAGAAGAGATTGAAATTGTTAGAAACTTTTTATTACTTGGTTCTACTATCAACACCAATGAAAGCAGCAGTCAAGTAGCAGACGGCATATAATATTGGGCCGATCTTCTGTAAAAGACCTCTTTCAAGTGCTAAAGAGCAAAGATACCTCCTTGAAGACTAAGATGTGCCTGACCCAAGCCACGGTGTTTTCAATCACCTCATATGCATGTGAGATCTGGAAAATGAATAAGGAAGACTGAAGAAGACTTGATTCTTTTCAGTTGTGGTTTGGTGAAGAATGCAGAAAGTATGATGGGCTGGTAAAAGAACAAACAAATCTGTCCTGGAAGAAGTGGAGCTGGAATGCTTCTTGGAAGTGAGAATAGCCAGACTTCATCTCACCTACTTTGATCATGTTGACAGAAAGGACCATTCTCTGGAGAAGGATATCATGCTTGGTAAAGTGGAGGGTCAATGAAAAATGGGAAGGCCTGCAATAAGATGGATTGAAACAATGGCTACAATGATGGGCTCAGGTATAGCAAGGATCATGGGGCTGGCACATGACTGGGCAGTGTTTCATTCTGCTATACAAAGAGTCGCTATGAATTGGACATGATGAAAAGACACCTAACATTGACAACAGAGAGTCAAATCAGAGGTATAAGCAAGATTTCTTGTTCGATAATTGGTGGTACTGTAAACTGAGATGAAGAACACAAGTGAGTCTATGGGAAAAGATAATAAATTCAAATTTAATATTTTAATTCTGAAGTTTCTGTGGAATGATTTGAAGGAAGATAGATATAAGGACAAGCTATGAAGAAGTTCAGACCAAAGAATATAAATATTTTAGTCTTTCATTTTTCAGCAATGTTTGAGATCAGGAATGAAGTCACCTGAGGATAAAAACAGTGTGACAAAGATAGTGATCTGAGTATGGAATCCTTGAAAACACACACAGACATTAATACAAACATACACACATAAATTAAATGAAGTAAAACCAAAAAGGACAATGAAAGGAGCTGTCTTAAGTATGGGAAGAAACAAAAAAAAAAGAAGAAAATTAGATTAACTGCCAGTGAGACAAAAATAGATTGCATTTATTGAATGTGGAAACAGGAATAGCGTTAGAAAAGTCATAGCAGCATTTTCAAAATGGAAATCATATTCCATGTAATAGAAGATTTTAGGCAACCCTTTCAAAAAATTTAGTCAAGAAGGTACTTAAAGGTGTTAGTCAATAGCTCTAGGAAGGCAAGGGAGGAAATAAGACTTTTTATTTTATTTAAGAGTTATGTGTGAGAGGAAATAGCTAGAAGAAACAGGAGATTAAGGCACATTTGGTTGCACTAGCTTTGAACATTACGAGGATTCCTTTATTTTAAGAATGAAAAAAAAAAACAGATAAAGATGAAAAAACATGCAAAAAATGTAAGATAATATCAGTTTTTTAGAACACCTGTGTGTACATAAAATTTCTCCAAGAAGTTATTTGTTGTCATCTCTTGAGAAAAAAAGTGTTGCGAGATTTAACAAATGCTTATCAGGAGTTATTTAAATCTGAGACAATTAATTTCTCAGATGATAAATTTGTAAAACTTCTGGCTTTTTTTTACAGTGGCTTATAACCACTGTGGAAGCTCTGGTAGCAAAGTGTCTAGGCATTTGACTGCTAACCAGAAGTCTGGTGGTTCAAACCCACCAGCCACTTCTTGGAAAGAAGGTTGGGCAATCTACTTCCGTAGTGAAACACAAGGAGTGGTCACTATGAGTAGGATCCAACCTGACGGCAGTGTTTTGCTCTTATAACCATTGAAACTTAATAACTAAAGATATATTGTAGACTTTGTGGAACAATAATTTGCTTGTTTTCTGTCGAGAAGGAAGGTACAAAAGAAAACATTGGTACAAAAACAAATAGTATTGGTACAGGATTAGTTCAACTGTTCTTTTCACAAGGATTTATTTTGATACCCATCTAGAAAATATTCCAATAAAACAATAGCTTCACCTGAGTACTGGCATTAAGTAAAACAACTACCTGAAAAGGAGACAATGCAAAATTTTTAAAAGTCATAATGACACATACTTACATCTTTGTTGTGTTTTAGAGAGGACGTGAAGGTGTATTCTAAGGAAACTTAAAGACCTAGATCGAAAATGACTCAAACCTTCAAGGTTTGACCATGGAAATCCAAGGATAAGTTAGAGAAATTGAAACACAGAAACATTAATTCAGGTTTCCAAATGGAGAAATGGAGCAAAACAGAGGCAATAAATATTGATGTTGATAGCGGCTGATGTTATGAGAATAATAACATAAATCAATGAACTAAGTAACTGTTATGACCTCCAGGATTTGTATGTTGAAAGTAGTCAATTGAAAAATTAGTTATTTGTAAATAACAGAGAATCTGTCTAAGTTCTAAACAAATATGTCCAGACTCTAAGAATTTTTATAGTCAACCATGTACACTCCATAACCTACATAAGCCAGTATTTCCTATTTGATAGGCAATAATAATCAACTTCAGTTAAGTCTGAATAGACTGCAACAGTTGTAGATGTATTTCACACAGATACCCCTTCAATAAAGAATCTCCCAGGAAAGATACAACTAGCATGCAGTCCCTAGTTATAATATCTTCAGAATTTGTGACAACATTGAAGCCAAGAGCATGATTTCCCTGGATTGCTCCAGCTAATGACTGAGCAAAGTATTGTGCTAGGACCATGCCATTTCTGCCCAATGTAGAATTCCTCCAACAATCTTTGCTTGCTGAGTCCAGACGGATGAGACTTTCTCAGAACGGCATCACACACTGAGGCTCTTCCTACACAGGTTTCTTCTTTATCCTTGTCCTTCCAGTGGTTTCAATCTTGCATTACAGATTTGAACACTCTCCCTGTCACTACTACCTCTCTCATTTGATTTTCATAGAACTTGGTCTCCAATAAAGCTCTTGCACTTCTAAGTCGTTCTGGGTGCCTGCTTCCCAGAGGAATTGGACTGACACAACGAGTCTTTGTATAAATAACAAATCTTGACAGATTTCAATATCCAGTCTTTTCTATATAAACATTATCTAAAATAAATATGGAAAGCAAGTGAAGTGAAAATAAGAGATTATTTCCTGTTGCTTCTATCACAATTACAAAAAGAAAAAAAAAATATATCAGAAGATGAACATTAAATTACAGAAACAGATAACAGGGTGGAAGGACAAAAGAGTAGACTAGAACTGGCTGAAGTGCTATTAAAATTGAAACAGTGAAACAAATATTTAAATAAATAAGTCTATCCCCAGGCAAGTTAACAAAAATATAATTCTGAAAGTCAAAAGTCCAAAATCATAGACCATGGAGTGAAAATCAAGTAACTCCTTCTAGTAAATTGGACTTCTATGTAAGGAATTATGAAAGGTAGTGGGCAGTCAGTGTGGGTGTTAATTACAGTCTTCACAATATCCCTCCCACACTCCCACAGCACCACTTTTTCTTTGATTTAGACTAAAAATAAACTAAAATAAATATATATATATATTGCTATTGAGACTGATTAAATGATTCTGAAGAAAACATTCCTGAAGTTACTGAAATCATATGCAGTTGAAATCAATTATTCAATATTCTCATCACTGTGAAAAAGAAAACAAAAAGACAAAGTCAATCTTTATTCTTTCATATCTAATATCTGAATTTTGAATAGGTCCCCACACAAAGTTTTTAAATATGCTTAGGCAGATGGTTCAAGGATTAGAACAGACTACTTTTTTGTTTTGTTTCATTTTATTGGTTGACATTTACTAACATAAATGACTATTGAGTTAACAGGTATATGAACATTGTGCGGAGCCATGAAATCTGCTTGTTCTTTCACAGACTAATCCCTTTTCTCTTGTGCTCAGTAACATAATAGGCCACAGTTCATAGGTATGTGATGCCAGCTAGCATTGTATAGATGAAATCAATAGTGTAATCCTATTAAATTCTGCAAAACAGTTTACTTTATGATATAAAGTGGAATTGTGACTGATTTTTAAAGTAGAAAGTAGTTCTTTATTCAACTCAGACAAGAATAACTTTTAAAGCAGCAACTTTCTCTTTGAGGAACCATTGTTTTTCTTTTATTTTTCTTGATCTTATAAAAAAATTTTGCCTATGACCTAATTAAAAGACATTGAACTCCAGCTTTTGTTTTCACTCAAAATTGCCTTGGCCTTGTCCCAGCATCTAAATAGAGAACTGAATACCTGCTTTTAAATTTCACCCAGTTATCCTAGAACAGAAACACTTTGCTATAGACCATAGCTCTTGGACAATGGCAATGTTTCACATTTTATGATAGTTGTACTTCTTAGGTATCAAATTATAAATATTTACAAATAAGCAGTCAGTATCCAGCCAGTACATACCATCATAGCAATATGTTATTCATATTGGTTTCTTTTTAGATTGGCCAATTTTCTCTGCAGTGGCACAAAAAATACTACATATTTTGAATATGTCCTCTGCAAATGTATTTACAACTCATGTCAAGTTTCTATCATTTAGTGGCTCTTCACAATATTATTAAAATATCAAGTTTATTTTATATAATGGAATTCTTTGAATATCCTTTAAATGTCATGAAACTATTCAGAAATATAAGGTGCAATTTTCTCTGAGCATAATTATATGTAGTAAAATAAATCTATTCATGCTAAGAAAAATTCAGTTGTACCCATAACATAGAAGGCAAAAAACAAAAATAATAATAATCATGACAATTTTTTTACCTTCTAGTGAACCATAAAAAATTTATTCAAGTATACTTTCAGCTTATACTTGATGCCTTCATAGCTCAATCTGAAAGACACAAAGTTCATTTAATTCAATTTCCTCAAAGGCAATTGAAAGGCATGGAAATAAATAGTAACAATCTGTATTGACTCAATGTGGTTAGGTAAGTATACATGCTTCCTTGCATTTTAGAAGGGATAGGTATGTTTTAAGAGTGTATTGAAAAAAATGTTCAGAAGACAATAGCTTTTATGGGTCATAAAATATATGTTTGAAGAACAGAAATAAACAGATTTTAAAGAAGCCATCTGTAAAAGATGGTAACCATTCTCAAAGTTTACCACCCCTACAGGAGAATAGTTCCTGGGCACCTGGGTGCCAAGTAAAAAAGACCAGGTGAATTATTTCTGAAATAAAGAATTAGCCATTGAAAACTCTATGGAGTACATATGGTTCTACTCTGACATAAAGAGTGTCACCATGACAATAACTGGTAATCATGGTAATCATCATGACAATAATTGGTAGAAGATAAGGAAAACTTCAGGACTAAAAATACAAACCAATCGTATGTCATATAGAACCACCCTAAAATAAATTATATAAATTTGTTAAATGTTAAGGGATCAGCAAAAAAACTCTCACAAGATAAATTGTATATCATCAAAACATACAAAATATTTTTTAAAAAAAGAGAAAAGAACTAAAAGTCGTCATAAGAGATGATCACAGTTTTAAGTCCTTAAGTGATCAAACAATTAAAAATAATAATATAAAACATTTGGAAAAGGATAAATACAGGATATATGAGAACTGTAATAATTGAAGTTGGTGTATACCCTTTTTTAGTACATATTATATACTGAACACTCATCAGTCAGTTTTCTATACTGTGATATCTTGCCTGGTGCTATGATGCTGGAAGCTTTGCTACCACTATTTCAAATATCAGAAGGGTCACTCATGCTAGACAGGTTTCAGTGGAGCTTCCAGACTAAAACAAACTAGGAAGAAGGATGTAGAGGTCCACTTTTAAAACCTTGGCCACTGAAAACCTTATTAATAGCAGTTAAACACTGTTCCAGAAGATGAGCTCCTCAGGTTGGAAGGCACTCAAAATACAACCAAGAAAGATGAAAAGACTACATGTATTATATTCTAGGAAATTTATAGCCTCTGTTTTACCTTGAATTTAGTTTTCTTAATGTCCTATTTCAAGTCATAAAAACATTGAGTTTTAAAAAGTGTGCTTATGTTATAGAATAAAATACCAGAAAAACTTTCAGTATTTCTTTATACCATCCTATAAAAACGAGCTGTTTTTCCCTTGCTTTACCTTTTTCTTTCACCTGTGTTTCCTTTTCAGTCTTTGCTTGTTTCCACTCCCAGGCTCCATGTCTAAATATTGATATGCCTCAGAGATCAGTATAATACAACACTTCTTTCTCTTTTCTGTCTATATGCCTTCCTTATAGCTTATGTGACTTCATCCAATCTCATTGTGCATTTAAATAGAGAATGTGCTTTGGTAGCACATTGGGTAAGGCATTTGACAGCTTACCAGAAGATTGGCAGTTCAAACCCATCAGCTGCTCCACGGGTGAAAGATGAGGCAATTTACATTAGTAAAGATTTTTAGCCTTGAAAGCCCTACAGGAGTAGCTAGGTGTCAGAATCTATGTGCCAGAATCAGCTTGATGGCAGTGGGTTGGCGGGGTGTATGAATATATGGATAGATAACTATATTTATATATCTATGTTTATCTATCTATTTCTATCTCTATATCTATCTATATCTGTCCCTCTTTATGTATAAATATATGTATGCATGTACATGTCTGTGTGTGTATACATATATCATATATGCTGAGAACTCCCTTATGTATGCCTTCAACCCAGGCTTTCAAATATTATTATCTATGTGAATCTATTAATCTATTAAGTATACCAAATAAATCATCTGTTCTAACTTCAGCATGAAAATTTTAAATGCTAATATTCACAGTGTCACTAAAGTAAAAAAAAATAAGATAACTTTTGGTCTTGAAGAATTTTTTTCATTTTCAACATTTAATACATTAACACATCTGTTATACTGTACTTCAGAAGATATTCTGAATCATTGAATATTTCCCTTATACACTTGGTACAAACTACCATAATTCACCTCCATTGAGGCAATAACCTACTTCTCTTCTTCCTATCCCTCTGATCAGACTTTATCAATCGTATTTGATGTAGCATCACTTTAATATCATACATACAGATGATGTTATTCCCCTATGTAAAACTCTACTCTGCAGTTCTATAGATCACAAAATAAAAATCAATCATTTTACCATAAATTACAATGTCCTACATGACCTTGTCTGGATTACTATTCCAATATCATGTCATCTCCTGCTCTTAGTTTACACCTTCAAATCCAGCTAGTCTTAACCACATAAACTCATGCCTGTCTTAGGCTTTCTTCTGGATGTTTCTGCTTCCTAATATGCTTTTCCTTCTGATCCTGGCATGCAAGATTGGTACCTTCTTGTTCTTTAGATCTCATTTTGAATGTCATGTTCTCAGATTTCCTGCCTGATTATCTAATATTAATCAGTCAACAACAGCCCACCTTACAGCCTGAGACAGACTAGGAAGAAGGAAGAGGCTGTCCATTTCTGAAAGAATTGGCCAGGGAAAACCTTATGAATAGCAAAGAAACACTGTTTGGTACATTACCGTGCAACTTTAGGAATAGTCCGTTTAGGCTAAAAGGCTCTCAAAATAGGATTGGGAAAGAGTTGCAACATCTGAGTAAACCCAGCCTTACTCATGGAAAAGAGAAAGCTTTCGAGACCTTCATTTGCTGATGTGGCACCACTCAAATTGAAAAGAAACAGCCGCAGACATCCATTAATCATCGGAACATGGAATGTACGAAGTATGAATTCTGGAAAATTGGAAGTTGTCAAAAAGGAAATGGAACACATAAATATTGATATCCTCAGCATTAGTGAGCTGAAATGGACTGGTTTTGGCCATTTTGAGTCAGACAACCATATGATCTACTATGCAGGGAATGACAGTTTGAAAAGGAATGGCGTGGCATTCATCATCACAAAGGATGTTTCAAGATCCTGAAGTACAATGCTGTCAGTGATAGGATAATATCCATACGCCTACAAGGAAGACCCATTAATATGACTGTTATTCAAATTTATGCCCCAACCACCAAAGCCACAGAGGAGGAAATTGAAGAATTTTATCAGCTTCTACAGTCTGAAATTGACCAAACATGCAATCAGGATGTGTTAATTATCACAAGCCATGATATTTCCAATCGCCTCATATGCATGTGAGAGCTGGACAATGAATAAGGAAGACCGAAGAAGAGTTGATGCTTTTGAGTTGTGGTGCTGGCGGAGAATGCTGAAACGACCATGGACTGCTAAAAGAACTAACAGATCTGTCCTGGAGGAAGTGCAGCCAGAATGCTCCTTGGAAGCAAGAATGGCCAGATTTTGTCTCACCTATTTTGGTCATGTTGTAAGAAGAGACCATTCCCTGAAGAAGGATGTCATGCTTGGTAGGGTGGAGGGTCAACGTAAGAGGGGGAGGCCTTCAAAGAGATGGATTGACACAGTTGCTGCAATGATGGGCTCAAGTATAGCAGGGATTGTGGGGCTGGCGTGGGATCGGTCAGGGTTTCGTTCTGCTGTGCATGGGGTTGCTATGAGTTGGAAACGACTCGACGGCACTTAACAAAAACAGCAACAATAGCTTTCTTTTAAAAATCACAGAATCATATTTTAAAATCTGTATAACATTGTTGTCTTACATTGCTTTAATTTAGAAGAAAAAAAAATGCATTCTGTCTTTTGTCACTGGAATAAAATCCCCTCAGAAGCAAAGACCTTGCTGTCAAATTGATTCCTGATTCATGTTGTCCTCATGTATAATGGAATGAAACTCTGCCTGGCTCTATACTATCCCCATGATTGCTTGCAAATATTTTGGATTGTTGTGACCCATACAGTTTTCACTGGCTGAATTTCAGAACTGGATCTCTAGACCTTTCTTTCCTGTCCCTTTTAGTTTAGAAGGTCTGCTGAAATCTACTCTGCATCATAGCAACATGCAAGACTTCACTGATGGATGGGTGGTGACTCCTCATGAGATACATTGACTCCGAATCAAACCTGGGTCTCTCACATGAAAGATTCAGTTCTTTTCCTGAACCACCAATCTACCCAATGATATGTAATTACCATTAAATATTTGTTAAATAAATAAGTAAAACATCAACACATAGTGGTCATCTGCTTGAAATCTCACCTTTGAAAGAATAAAGCTGAGATGAGAACGGTTAAGTGTCATGTTTTAAATCAACTACATGGCAGAGCTAGTAAAGACTTAGTCTTTTGATACTCAGTCCAGAGATTATCTATTTATAAATAGTATATTCTGTGGCCTATTTTGATTATTTAAAACCATTATTATAAATATTTCTCTCTTGTACTGCTTATAAAACTGAAATTATCATTTTGGTATGACTTCTTATGTGTTTAAAGAGCTCTGGTGGTGTAGTGTGTAAGGCATTTGGTTGCTAACCAGAAGGTTGGTGGCTCAAACCCAGCAATTGCTCCATGGGAAGAAGATGAGGCAATCTACTTCTGTAGAGACTTACTGCCTTGTAAATCCAATGGGGGTTTGCTATGAGTCAGAATGAGTTTAATGGCAGTGGATCTTATGTGTTTAAGAACTGTTTTCTGAATAGTGGTGATATCTGCATAAGAGTCATGCCTTACCTCCTTGACGTATTAGCAGGCGTTCATTTGTAAGATTAATCCACAGCAAGGATCTGAGGGCAACAGGTGTCAAGGAAATTTTGTTGATACAATGTTCCTTAAGAGGGAAAATGCTTTTTGTGGCCTAAGACATCTCAGGAAAAGCAAGTATCTAAATTTGAGAAGAAATATCAAGTGCTGAATGATTGTTTAGAAAGACTAGAGGAAGCAAGTATATTGTTGTTGTTTTTATTGTTAGTTGTCATCAAGTTACCTCTAATTCACAGTGACTGCATTTCCAACAGAAAGAAAAGTTACCCAGTCCTGTGCCAACTTCATGAGCATTCGTTTGCTTGAGTTCACTGTTGCGCTTGCTGTATTTGGAGTACCTTCCAACTTTATCTTTCAGCATTATACTAGAAAATATTTTACTGTGATCCATAGCATTTTTATTGGCTAGTTTCCAAAAGTAGATTTCCAAAGTCTTAATCTTAGTACATGTTTGTTTGTCTAGAATCGTAACTGAAATCTGTCCACCATGGATGACCCTACTTGTATTTGAAATACTGGTGTCACAGCTTCCAGCATCATAAAAACATGCAAGCTACAAAGTGTGACAAACTGATAGATAAGTACAGATAGAGGTAGAGAGGAAACAAAATACCTTCTCTTTACTGCATTTCTGGATATAGTTGTGTATCTGATAGTTACGGTACTAAAAACTCAAACTCATTGCCACTGAGTTGATTCCAACTCATAGCAACCTTATAGGACAGAGCAGAACTACCCCACAGGGTTTCCAAGGCTGTAAATCTTTATGGAATCAGACTGCCTCATTTTTCTCTGGCAGAATGGCTGGTAGGTGCGAACTGCCAAACTTTTGGTTAACAGCTGAATGCCTTAACCACTGTACCACCAGAAGTCTTCATAGTTATGAGAGGTTATAGCAAATCTAGTAAATAATAATAATTGAAAATATTCAAGCATCTCTTAGAAAACAGTCACTAGGTAATTAGTGTACATTTTTAATTGTGTGTTCTCAGTCATGTAGCAAGAAATTTAATATTAAAAAAATAATAAAAATAAGAATGAATGCAGAGAAATTAACTGCCCAAAATAATTCCATTGTGCATTAGTAAATTTAGATTTTCATCCAAGATCTTTTTGACCCACTATTGCTTTATATGTACTGAGTTTTAAAAATATTATTAATAACTTAAGGCAATATTTGATTACTTCTTACTGTTTAGAAAATCTAAAGAAGCATAATTTACTGCAGTGTGATGTCATGTACAGTAGGCAAAGAGGATGAACTTTAAGGTGAGAAAAAGCTAGATTCATATTGATACCTAAACAGCTCCACATAACCTATAGGTCCAAGTTCTCTTCTCTGTATCTCAGTTATTAGTAAAACTTGTTTAAGACACTACATATTATAAGAATTTTTCAAGGATTGAATGAAAATTGTTTAGCACAGAGCCTTGATGTGTTCAATATTTAGTAGTATCACTGTTGACATTGCTTGTGATAGTAAACCTAGGTTTTTTTTTTTTTTTCTTTTTTATGTAGTATATCAGGAATTAATACAATTTACTGGATATTAATTGACTTCAAAATATTGGTGGGTGTATTGGGCTGGCTTCTCTAGAAAAATAAAATCAGTAAAGCTTATATATAGGGAGAGAAATTTATCTTAGGAAAATGGCTCACACAGTTATAGAGGGTGCCAAGTCCCAAGTTCCCAGATCAAACTTCAAGCTGATGGCTTTTGCCAACTCATGCAGCTACAGGGGCTGGCAAGCCAGAGGTTGGCAGGAAGTATACCGGCTGTTGACTTTGTAGATAACAAAGTCCAAACCACCAGACAGAATGTTTGCTCATGGACAATTGTAGGCAGCACAACAGGATCCAGATCCACAAAAAGTTCCCTAATTTTCCCAAGATGTCTATATATATATATATATATATATATATATATAACATATTATATATATATATATA